>NC_089220.1:73945070-74216520 GCF_963924675.1 Phocoena phocoena
GTCCCCGCAGATCCTGGCCGAGTGGAAGCAGAAGTACGAGGAGTCGCAGTCGGAGCTGGAGTCCTCGCAGAAGGAGGCGCGCTCCCTCAGCACCGAGCTCTTCAAGCTCAAGAACGCCTACGAGGAGTCCCTGGAGCAGCTGGAGACCTTCAAACGGGAGAACAAGAACCTGCAGGGTGCGGGCCGGGGGCGGGGGCGGGGGCGGGGCAGGGAGGGTCCGCACGTGGCGCCACCCAGCGGCTCCTAGAGGCGTGCGCCCCGTTGGAGCCTGGCTGCCCCCAGCTGAGCGGCCCGCCCCTCCCACAGAGGAGATCTCCGACCTGACTGAGCAGCTGGGCTCCAGTGGAAAGACCATCCACGAGCTGGAGAAGGTCCGCAAGCAGCTGGAGGCTGAGAAGCTGGAGCTGCAGTCGGCCCTGGAGGAGGCCGAGGTGCGCGCACAGGGGTAGGGGGTGCGCAGGGGGTGGGAGAAGAAGCTGATCTCTAGGCTATGGTCCCTGTTCTCATCTCCCTTTGTGCCTAGAACAGTGCCTGGCACATAGTAGGCACTCAACAAATATTGTGGAATGATGAATGAACCCGGTCACTCAGTTCCCTTCACACAAACATTTTACCTATTACATCTTAGACAAGATTTCCTGTTTCACTCCCCCACCCCGCCTTCCATCTCTGCCTCCCTCTTCGGGTTTTTACATTTTGTGCCTGATTGCCTCGGTTTCCTTGGCAACACCACTCTCTTCATTTTCCTCTTTGTCTTCATAGCTTGCTCTCCTCTGTGAGAGCCTGAATCACCTTCTCTTAGGACTTTTTTTTTTCTTTCAAATTCTCTTTTCTTCTTCCTCCTTCTGCTTCTTTGACTGAACCACTTACACCACTCTTGAACTCACTTTATATCCACGATTCATGGACAGACCCCTGCCCCCACCCTGTGCCCTGATTTCCTCGGACCCTCTCTCCCCACCCCCCTCCAGGCCTCTCTGGAGCACGAGGAGGGCAAGATCCTGCGGGCCCAGCTGGAGTTCAACCAGATCAAGGCAGAGATGGAGCGGAAGCTGGCAGAGAAGGACGAGGAGATGGAGCAGGCGAAGCGCAACCACCTGCGGGTGGTGGACTCCCTGCAGACCTCCCTGGACGCGGAGACGCGCAGCCGCAACGAGGCCCTGCGGGTAAAGAAGAAGATGGAGGGCGACCTCAACGAGATGGAGATCCAGCTCAGCCACGCCAACCGCGTGGCCGCCGAGGCCCAGAAGCAAGTCAAGAGCCTCCAGAGCTTGCTGAAGGTACCTGGTGACTCTTGGAAGCAGGAAGCCACCTCACCCAGAGAGGGGCGGTGGCCGAGTTGGGGGGTGGCGTCCCATCACAGCACCAGATCCCTCCTGCCCCCGGGGCCGTCGCAGGCACCTCCCACAGGTCCTACCTGAGCCACCGCCAGGGGCTCTCCACAGCATCCAGTTCAGCTGCCGGCCTTCTGATGGGCCAGAGCCCAGCTGCCTGTCTCACGCCCACTCTCCTGATGCGCAGGACACCCAGATCCAGCTGGATGACGCGGTCCGTGCCAATGATGACCTGAAGGAGAACATCGCCATCGTGGAGCGGCGCAACAACCTGCTGCAGGCCGAGCTGGAGGAGCTGAGGGCCGTGGTGGAGCAGACGGAGCGGTCCCGGAAGCTGGCCGAGCAGGAGCTGATCGAGACCAGCGAGCGGGTGCAGCTGCTGCACTCCCAGGTGAGAGGCCAGGAGAACAGAGCCAGGACATCTAGCAATGCTCTGAATCAGATGCCCTGAGAAAGCATACGTCCAAGCACATGGGTCATAAATTATTTCATCTCTTGGACCAGCTCGCCTCTGTTAGTCATGGTTGCGGAACCACAACCTTGAGAAAGGGGTCTATACTTAAAAGCTAAGAGTGTCATGGTGGGGCTTCCCTGGTGGTGCAGTGGCTGAGAGTCCGCCTGCCGATGCAGGGGACACAGGTTCGTGCCCCGGTCCGGGAGGATCCCACATGCCGCGGAACGGCTGGGCCCGTGAGCCGTGGCCGCTCAGCCTGCGCGTCCGGAGCCTGTGCTCCGCAACCGGAGAGGCCACAACAGCGAGAGGCCCGTGTACCGCAAAAAAAAAAAAAAAAAAAAGAGTGTCATGGTGGATTGGTGGTGCCTGGCAAAATCACAAATCTGGGAGTCGTGGAATGCACGCTGTTATGTGATATCCTACATCTAGAAGACAGCCAGCCTCAGCTTGCTGTATTAAAATGGGACTTTTGGAGTTGAAAGAAGCACAACTGCATCTACTTGCAAACCAAATTCTCCACAGAACACCATTTTTCTGCAATCCCATACACACTGTTTTCAGCTATACTCGGTAATGAGTTTTTATGTCCATCTCACTGCACTGCCCTGTGGAGTTTTGTTCCGTAATCTAGTACATATGGGAATGACATCACCCACGGATGTGGTCCTCTCTTCCTTACCCCACTCTTTCTATAACTATAATCGCTTCCAGGATACAGTCCCTTTAACCAAGTTTTTCCTTGGAATATTTGCATACTCCTGCACAGACATGTTACTACAGAGCTCAGGAGTAGAACTACAGACCCTTTCCTGCTTGAAGTCTTTCTTCAGAACTGAGTCCCTTTAGATATATTGTCTAGAATATATCTATTTTCATAGGAAAAGAGAAAGCAGGTGCAAAACAAGGAAAATACTAAAAACAAGACATATTTTTTAAAAATGACCAGTTCTAATTTTCTCTGGGTAAAAGTGTGGAATCAGGGAGCAAAGCAGACATTCAACAGTTTTCTTTGCCTTTATCTAGAACACCAGCCTCATCAACCAGAAGAAGAAGATGGAGGCAGACCTGTCCCAGCTTCAGGGCGAAGTGGAGGAGGCAGTGCAGGAGTGCAGGAATGCCGAGGAGAAGGCCAAGAAGGCCATCACGGACGTGAGTGACCGCTCCCCTTCTTGCCCTCCCCGAAAGACTCGAACCAGGCCTGTGGGTCCAGGCCAGGCCACTGTGCTGTAACAGCGGTGACTCTGCCACTCTGTGGGTTTGAGGGCCTCAGGGAGCAAACGGCAGGATGGGAAAGAGGTGATCCTTAATGGAAAGAAGGGGCCCCGGGGTCCTGTTGTTTTACGCTCTCTGCCGTGCACAGGCCGCCATGATGGCGGAGGAGCTGAAGAAGGAGCAGGACACCAGCGCGCACCTGGAACGCATGAAGAAGAACATGGAGCAGACCATCAAGGACCTGCAGCACCGGCTGGACGAGGCCGAGCAGATCGCCCTCAAGGGCGGCAAGAAGCAGCTGCAGAAGCTGGAGGCCCGGGTGCGGGAGCTGGAGAATGAGCTGGAAGCCGAGCAGAAGCGCAACGCAGAGTCGATCAAGGGCATGAGGAAGAGTGAGCGTCGCATCAAGGAGCTCACCTACCAGGTGCGGGCACGGCGGCTGCTCTGGGGCCAGGGCCTCTGCATTATGGCATGAAGCCCGGGTGACAGCCACCCCAGAGGGATGAAGTGTTCTCTCTTAGCCTCTTACAGGTCAAAGAGTGAGAGTACAGCCCCTGGCTGCCCTGTTTCTACACTGCCCGACCCTGTTCTACCCTGAGTGTCCCCTGGCTCAGAGGGCAGTCTCTGAGTCCCCTGGCCTTCAAGTTCCACCTCAGCATTCCCCCTCAGCCTTTCCCCTGCAGACGCCAGAGCTCGAGCTAGAGCTTACCCAGCACAGATTACCAGAAAGCAAATATGTAGCCAAACCTTAGCCTGGCGTCATCACCACCAAAAAACACCAAACCATTAAAATGAATCTCAGAACTTTTCGGTTACTCAGGGAGGTGTAGACTTTAGCTCTTATGGTGTTTTCTAGAATCAGACTGTCAATTAGATTTTCTTTCCATTCCAATCCAGAGATTCGCCATCCCTCTATGCATACCTGTCCTTAACCTAGATCAAGTCAATGTCATTTCCCAGCAGCCCAGGAAACCCCATCAGGCCTGCAGTCCCAGAGTTCCTGACAGCACACGCTGGGTTCTAGAAACAGGGGGCTTACTCTCCATGGGCCCCCAGGACCCCCCCAGGGCCTGTGCACACACACAGTTTTGTGTGCAATTTCAGGGAGCCCATCCGCTCCCTAGACTCTTTCTTGGTACAAACCATTGAAAGTATTCATAACTTTTTTGGTAAGAAATTGTGAGGAGAACTCAAGTGTTTGGTGAGGATCCAGGAGTTGAAATGGGTCAGGATATTGTACTCAGGGTAAAGCTGATGAGGGGGGAAGGGGCTGCAGTGCTTCCCATGACTATGCCATACTCACTTCTGCCCGACCCCCAGACGGAGGAGGACAGGAAGAACCTGCTGCGGCTGCAGGACCTGGTGGACAAGCTGCAGCTGAAGGTCAAGGCCTACAAGCGCCAGGCCGAGGAGGCGGTGAGTGACCCTGACGGGGCCCAGGCCTGGAGGAGGGGACAAGGAGCCGGCCCCCAGGCTGGGAGTCTAATAATCCCTGGCTCCTCTCACCTCATCCTCCGGCCCCCCCGAACCCCCGCAGGAGGAACAGGCCAACACCAACCTGTCCAAGTTCCGCAAGGTGCAGCACGAGCTGGACGAGGCAGAGGAGCGGGCGGACATCGCCGAGTCCCAGGTCAACAAGCTGCGGGCCAAGAGCCGCGACATCGGCGCCAAGGTGGGTTTCCCGCACGGCAGCACCCAGACACACATCGGTCCCCCTCAGACAGAGCCCCTCGCCCCAGCATCCCTTCCCTTCATTCACCCCCACAGCTGAACCCCACGACCCCAGAGGCGGGGTAACTCAGTCCTCCATGATTTCTAGGGTTCTTCCCATTCTGACTACCAATGATTTTGTGAATCTCAGCCCTAGGGTGGTCAGCAAAGACCCCGACTGATAGACACCTAGTGTGTCCCAATTTCCCCCAACTGCTATATCTACTTCTCTTCCACCTAGTTTAGGCCTTCAACCTTGTAATTCCAACCTAAGATGCACCTCCCAGAGGACCCCTTGTCCTCACCCAGGAAGCACCCCTCCAGCTGACCCCAGAGCCCTGCTTTCTGGAACTTGCCCTCCACACTGACCCCTAGGACCCATCTCCCACCACCAGGGGGCCTCCCTCAGGCCACACAGTGGTCCTGCCCCCATTGGTGCCCACCTCCCTTTTGTTGCCTGTGCCCATCCCTGCCCAACACCCACCTCTCCGGAGCTAGTTTGGACTTTGTTTCCTTTCCAAAGGGCTTGAACGAGGAGTAGCTGTGCCACATCTCCTCGATCTGCCCCATCCTGGGGGTGCAACGAAGCTCCCAGTCCTGGAGCCTGGAGAGCAGCCCCTTTGGAGGAAGCAGAATAAAGCAGTTTTCCTTGAAGTGAGATCCTGCCTCTAGACTTTTCTTCGCAGTCTGCCAGCCACAGGAACACAAGGACATGGACACGGGGTGGGGGTGGGTGCTCCAGAGGAGGAGTCCAGACCCAAGAGGCCTCCCTAGGGAGCCTGTGAGGCTCTGAGCATCGTCGGTGCAGCCCTGCCAGGTGCTCCCCTTCACTTCCTCCTGCCAGCCTTCTCCCTGGCCCAGAGACCCTGGGAGTTAAAGGAGATTTAGGGAAGCCCTTAAGGCTCTCCTAGAGCAAGTGAGCCCACCTGCATGGACCTACACCCCAGATCTGATCAACACTACCCTCACCCCTGACAATACTGAAGCTGGGCTGTGGGGGGGAGGTTTGGTGTGTAAGGGTGCCCCCTGAGGCGTGACCCACTTGGGCAGGTGGGCCCCCAGCCCCGGTCCGAGGCAGGTATCTGAGGGGGCACAAGGACTTGCATCCATAGCCCACCCCCTTCCAGACACGGCCTCCATGGTCTCCAACCACCTCCCCACCATGACCAGGAGAACTGTACCCTAGCCCACCTTCCTCTCCTCCTCACCTCCTCCTGGGGCCTGGCCCTTGGTCCAAGGCACTCCATTCTTCTCCCTCGTTACTTCCCACGGTAGCTTCCATTCCCGAGACCCTCCTCGTCTGGTCTTGCTGGAAGATGGGGGTCCTTTGGCCCATTTAGAGCAGGCCATCTGGAGGGGAGGCAGGCAGAGGAGGGATTGGGGAGAGTCACGTGTGAGCAGGACCCTGGGGAAGGGAGGGGAGGGAATGGGTTGCCGGAGGGCTGGAAAATGGAGGAAGGAGCAGGCTCCCCTCCAACTAAACAAGCCTAGCTCCCCTGGAGTCGCTGCCACACCTGCACTGCTCAGGGAAGGCCTGGGACTATGGGCCACAGAGGGCAGGGGCTTGGGAGGCCCTGGCCTGAATATCCCCCATGCACCACACACAGCCATTCTGGGCTCTGAGCTCCCAATGCAGCAGCCAGGAAGAAGGGAATGCCAGTATTAGAGAACAGGAGGAGAGGGAGAGGGGAGAAGGGGAATAGGGAAGGAAAAAGGCGAGACCTGGGCTTCCGTGGTGGCGCAGTGGTTGAGAGTCCGCCTGCCGATGCAGGGGACACGGGTTCGTGCCCCGGTCCGGGAAGATCCCCCATGCCGTGGCGCAGCTGGGCCCGTGAGGCATGGCTGCTGGGCCTGCGCGTCCGGGGCCTGTGCTCCGCGGCGGGAGAGGCTGCAGCAGTGAGAGGCCCGCATACCACAAAAAAACAAACAAACAAACTAAAAAACCAAAGGCAAGACCTGAGGAGTGGGGCAGTGGAGAGAGAGGGAGAGGGCTCAAAAACCTGGAGGACGGTGACCAGGGAAACCAACAGAGAGAAAAGATAGAGGAAGCGCTGTGTCCTCCCCTGGAAAGACCAACAGCCTGTCCCACCTCTCTCCTCACATCCTCCTCCACTCTCCTCGCCTAGCACTGCTCCTCTTCCTAGGAAGGACCTGGAGAGCAATGAGGAGATAAGTGAAGGAAAGAGAGGGACACACTTGAAATGAGAGACGCAGGGGATGCCCAGAGAATCCAAGCTCCCAGAGCAGAGGAGAGAGGCTGAGGAACAGCCAGAGACTGGGCAGCAGACCGGGGGATGGGGGGCAGTTGACAGGGCTGGCAGCCGAGCCACAGAAGAGGGTGCCGAGAGAGGATGGGAGAGGAGACAGGGAGGGTGAGCCTTGGATGGAGAAGCTGGGAGAGCGAGGCGGGGCGGTACTGGGCAAAGGAGAGAATCCTGGGTCACCTTCAGATGCAAGCAAAATCAGCAAAGTAGAGAACAGGTTAGAGAGAAGCGGATGAAGACCCAGGAGCAGGGTGTGGAGGCAGAGATGGGACAGGCAGAGAGCAAGCCGACGGTGGGCTTAGAGAAGGCAGAGACTTATGGAAATGCAGGTATGTCAGACCCCGTGATGGGCAGAAACGTGGTGCCAGGGAGAAGCAGAGGCCAGGCCCAACTCTGAGACAGGGAACCAGGAAGAGGGAAAGGGAGGCAGACATACAGGGAGCCAGGCAAAACAGGGGCAACCCGGTGCCAAGGCTAGCCCTGCCTCCGCGTCCCCTTTCCTGTGGCAGGAGTCTCCATCCCGTGCCCTCACTGGCCAGGACTTCTAGCAGAATGAGGAGTTGCTTTAGGAGGCAGTTGAGGGAGGACAGAGAGCAGGGATGGATGTGAGAGCTGGGGAGAGAAGGGGGCCTAGGAAAGGGAGAGAAGGGCCAACCAGACCAGATGGGGGGCAGAGCCCTGGGACCAATTTAACCCCTCCCCTCCTCCTCCTTCCACAGGAGACAGTGGGAACTGCCTGCCTACCCCTCACCCCCACTCCACCTGTACCCAGTCTGGCCTGCTCAGGACATAGGGTTCCCTGAGGGCAAAGCCTAGTCTTTGTCATCTGGGCCTGACCCAGCTTGACCTGGAGTTCTCAGCCCCTTATCACATCCCCGTGGCAATGGGAACCAGGCAGTGGCGCACTGGGCCACAGGCTGACCCCCAGCTTGCACGCTAGGTCCTCCAGTGACCTAGAGCTGAGGACGAGTAGCTTGCATCCCCTGGGGGAACAATTTGGCATATGCACCTGCCGGAGATGGGAATGTGGGGTTGATTCAGGTCTCCCCAAGGACACTGGATATGGAGTACAGGTTCCCTGCAGACAGATGTATCCCTGAGTCCATTAATGGGGCAGTGGAGGGTCCTAAGGAGTTGGCGCCTTGGGGGAGAGACCACATATTTGGTGGAAAGCAGAGAATTTGACCCCTGTCCGTCCTACCCACCTCCCCACTCTAGAGCTATATTGAGAGGTGACAGGAGATGGTTTGGGAGGGGCAGCTGGGAGAGCGTTCCTGGGTGTGAGGGTGTAGGGCAAGCCAGGGCAGGGGAGTCTGGCTTTGTTTCCTGCACACAATGTCCACTTAGTCATAACAGGCATGGCCTGTTGAAGACCTGACACCTACCGCCTCTGAGAGGCGGCATCACTGGAGGCTGGGGAGGGGGGCCCTGCGAGTCTGGGGCACTGGGGGACACCCACGAAGACGGACGTGTGAGTATGAGCCCCACGACGGTTGGGAGGGAGCGCTGGGGTTCTAACTGGGGAGGGGGAGCAGACGGCAGAGCCCCGCCCCCGCCCTGCGGAACGCAGAGCTTGGGGCCCAGCTCCCCGGGGCGGCCAGGACCCCAGCCAGCCTCAGCAGCAGCACCTGCACCCTCTGGCAGCCCAGAGAGGCGGAAGGGAGCAGCCCCCACCCCCTCCGGCCTCAGGCCCTGGGATTAACGCCTCTTGCCCCTCCCCACCCTACCCCGCCCCTCACCGGGAGCAGAGGGTGGCAGAGGAGGAGTAAAAGCTTATGTGTGCAAATGTGTGTTTCAGTGTGCATAAAAGCATGAAGGAAAATCTGCAAACTTAGGTGTGTAAGTGTGAAATATCTGTATGCGCGTGTTTAAGAATGGGCACGGACCCATGGTGGCCAAGGCCATGTGTGAGGGTGCTGGACTGTGGGTCTGGGTGCGAATCTGCTTTGGTGGCGTGGGGAAATCCCTTCCCCTGTTTGAGCGGCTAGACGGTGGTCACTGTATCAGGAGCAGCAGGGGAGGTGCTGGGGGCTCCAGATGTGTCCCCAGAGTAATGCAGCCTCACGTTCCCAGGAGGATACCTGCCTGCAGACTTGGGGATCAGAAGGAAACCAGGACCGCACAGAGAGGACAGCATGGCAATTCTTTTCCTGACAAAAGGAAACTGAGTCAAGGATCTGGGAAGTAGAGCCCCTCCCTGGGCATCCTGGCTCCAGCTGCCAGTCCCCAGCACCATGGGACTCCAGGTCCAGAGAGAGTGGGGAGTTGCTCCCAGCCTGGGCTGTGTGAGGACAGGCTGGGGAGGAAACGAGGGAGGGGAGCCCGTGGTTGGGGGCAGGGGACAAGCATCTGGCCTGCAGGAGAAGGTGGCCCTCACCCAGAGTGCTCAACTCACCCTTCAGGTTAAAAATAACCAAGGTAAGGGCCTGGTGGTGCGGGGTGGGGTGGGGGTGGGGTAGTGGTGTGAGAAGTCCTGTCTTCCCACTATCTGCCCATCAGTCCTTTGGAGGGGAGGAATGTGCCCAAGGACTAAAAAAAGGGCCTGGAGCCAGAGGGGCTAGGGCGACAGACCTTTCATGGGCAAATCTGGAGGCCCTCTTGTCCTCTTGTCACCTCCAGAGCCAAGGGATCAAGGGAGGAGGGGCCGGGAGGGGAGAGAGGTGGGAGGGAGGGTCCCTAGGGAAGGACTCCAAATTTAGGCAGTGGGTGGGTGCAGCAGGATATAAAGGATCGTGCTCTAGGGACAGACTGACACTCCTCTGAACCAGGTAAGATGGGGTTTGGGTGGGAGCTCCGTACCTAGCCCTCAGAGCCCCCAACTTGAGGGGAACGGGGGTGCAAGTCAGTCGGAGGCCCAAGGGTTCTGCTAAAACTGACTTTCTCCAGCCCTGGGAAGTTCCCACTGACAGAGGGGAGGTTCTAAGGGGAAAACCAGAAACCTCTTTTCTTCTCCCATCTACATTTCTTTCCCTGCATCTGTCCTCTCCTGCTTTCTGTATCCTGCGTGTGCTTTCTCCATGTTTGTCCCTCCTTGGATGGCTTCCCTCTCCTTGTCCAATTTTATTTTGCCTCTTGGTCTTTGTCAGTACTTGTCACTATCATACTTCTTTGTCTGTCTCTCCTCCTGCCCTTCACAGCTGCGTGTTCTAATCTCCTTGCCTCTCTGTTTCCAACTCAGACTCCACATCCCACTCCTCTCACTTTTACTAGCTCTGCGTCCTTTCTTTTCTGTCTCCCTGCCTCTCATCTGCCCGACTGCCCATGTCGGTCTGTCCCACTCGGCTGGCTCTCGATTTAGCTTCCCGGCTTACTTCTCCCCACGGGCCTGCCTCCGTTGTTCCTCATTCTCCTTGTCTGTTCTTCCCTCTGCCTGGCTGTACCTCTGTGGCTCCGCCCATGGTCTAGAGTCTCCAGGATTCTCTGTGAAGAGATCGCCGGGTGAGAACCACCCCAATTTTCTCCTGGAAGCCAGGCTGCTGCTCTCCTCTGAGCAGCTCAGCACCTCGCCTTAGCAAACTCTAGCCAATTCCACCCCACGCAGACCCCTCGCAGATTCTCCTTCAGCTTCACATCAGAGGGCAAGGGAAGCAGAACCCGAGTTGGGGAGGGCTGGACCCAGGCCAGGTAGGGAGGTGAGACTGATAGGACCCAGGTGGTGAGGGGGTGGGGCAGAGAGTCAGGGGCAGAGGGCAATGCCACCCACTGAGGCCTGGGCCCTCCTGTCTCAGCCGCAGAGGAGGGACAAGATGACCGATGCCCAGATGGCCGATTTCGGGGCGGCGGCCCAGTACCTCCGCAAGTCAGAGAAGGAGCGTCTAGAGGCCCAGACCCGGCCTTTCGACATCCGCACTGAGTGCTTCGTGCCGGATGACAAGGAAGAGTTTGTCAAGGCCAAGATCTTGTCCCGGGAGGGAGGCAAGGTCACTGCCGAGACGGAGAACGGCAAGGTGTGTGGGGCACAGCACGGGGTGGTGGGTGCAGGGGTGGAGCCACATGCAGTGGGAGCTGAGGGGCTCTGGAGAAGAGCCAAAGCCAGCGGGGGTGCTGGATGAGCCCCCTCGAGAAGCCCAGCATCTGAGTAAGAACTGACCTTTCTTGTTAGGTCTGAGCAGGTGTAACGAGGCCCCACGCCAGCCCGTTGCCAGAGAGGATGCTGGCGGCCAAAAACCTCAGCTGGTTTCCTCTTCAGAGGGGACTTGTAGATAAAGAGGGCATAGACACAGCATCAAATGAAGCTCCCTTCTCAAACCTGCGTCCCTCCACTCTGCCTCAGTTTCCTCCATGAACCGAGTCTCCCCAGTCCTCCCCAGCCATACCAAGAGCAAACTTTTACCGATGAACGCAAAGAGCAGGAACTCTTGAGCAGAATGTTCAGTCCAGAGCTGACGACTGGCACTCAGAAATCCACAGTCCTGGTCCCTCATGCCGACCACGAGAACTGCCACTGGTCAGCAGCAGTGGCTCAGAACCTCTGGGGACTTTGACCCTGAACCCAGCTCTGCCACTAGCAGCCACCATGCTGGCAAATCATTTAGTTATTCGATCCACAGCTTTCTCCACTGTAAAAAATGCTGGAATACCTACTTGCAGGATCTCATGACGTCAGGGCACGGCAAACTGACCAGTGGAGATCGAACCATTTGACAGTGACCAATGAAGAGTGTAAGGTAGATGGATGAGATGTTTTTCCATTAGTGGCAAGGTTTGCCCTGAGCAATTGATTCCCTGAAGTACTGCCCCCAGGAGTCAGGGTAAGGTGTGTGTGCACAGGTCAGAGAGTAGCCAGCCCTAGACAGTTAAGCAGGGACTGAACGGTGATGCTCATGGGCACAGGGTCTGGGGAACTGGCAAGACACAGGGACTCTAGGACAGTACCTAGGAAGGGAGAGACAGTGAGCAGGTAAATTATCTGGTGTCATGGGAAGCTATGGGCAAGGGCCCAGGCACTGGTGAGAGAAGAGCTAGGGGAACGAGGCCGGGTCACAGCCTGTACTCTGGGAGGAGGTAAGTGGGCGAGGCTGGCAAGGGTCCTGGTGGGAGTGTGGTCACCCCTGTCCTACTGCCCCAACCCCTCCCCAGACGGTGACCGTGAAGGAGGACCAGGTGTTGCAGCAGAACCCACCCAAGTTCGACAAGATCGAGGACATGGCCATGCTGACCTTCCTGCACGAGCCCGCAGTGCTCTTCAACCTCAAGGAGCGCTACGCAGCCTGGATGATCTACGTGAGTGTGTCCTGCACACGGCGGGCAGCCTGTCCTGCACAGAGTCCAAAGTAGGCCGGGGCGATTCTCTCACGGGGAGGGGGTTGGAACTCTCCCAGAGGGCTCTCTGCCCCTATCCCATCCCTGGTCAGCTGCAGGAAGAGAGAAGCCAGCTGGGCTGACCAGGGACTCTTCTGCCTGTCACCACTGCCCACCCCAGGCTCTCCCTTCCAACTGCTCATGACTGCCCTATCTCCCCTTTCAGACCTACTCGGGCCTCTTCTGCGTCACCGTCAACCCCTACAAGTGGCTGCCCGTGTACAACGCCGAGGTGGTGGCCGCCTACCGGGGCAAGAAGAGGAGCGAGGCGCCGCCCCATATCTTCTCCATCTCCGACAACGCCTACCAGTACATGCTGACAGGTGGGCCGGCTGCTCCGACCTGTGGCTCCTCAGCCCCACACCCGTGGACCTGGGCCCTCAGCCCTGACCCCATTGCCTCTGCTCTTTTCTCTTCCAGATCGGGAGAACCAGTCAATCCTCATCACGTGAGCAAACACCATCCACCCACAGAGGGCCGTGGGCTGGGGGGGATCCAGGCTGATTCCTGGGGGTGATGGGGTGGGGAGGAAAGGTTTAAGGCGGAGACTGCAAGGAACTGGGCTCTCCGAGGAGTGCCGGAGTGACCTACAGTGCTGGGCAGACTCTGCAGGGAGCTGGGCCCCGGGGGAGGAGATTAGATGGCTGGGACTCTGAGAGAGGAGGGTGCAGTGCTGAACTTCGAATGGAGGACGGTGGGAATCTGGGCTCTGATGGGTCCCTGTTGCCCCCAGCGGAGAATCTGGGGCAGGGAAGACTGTGAACACGAAACGTGTCATCCAGTACTTTGCCAGCATCGCAGCCATAGGTGACCGTGGCAAGAAGGACAACGTCAATGCAACCAAGGTGCCGGGTGGGCCACGGGCTCGGCAGAGGGGGACTGGGGGGTGGGCTGACCAGGTGACCCCTAGCCCTGCCCTGGGAAACAGTGTGGACTGCACCCCTGAGCCCAGTGCTCAAGACCTACCTGGCAGGAGACACACACTCTGTGGTCTGAATATGACCCGTTGGAGCAGCAGACCCCCCCAGCAGTCCATCCGGCCACACCCCTGCCCTCCCCACCACCACCTGGAGGTGGACTGGAGATGCAGCCCCACGCTCTGCTCCCTCTGCAGGGCACCCTGGAGGACCAGATCATCCAGGCCAACCCCGCCCTGGAGGCCTTCGGCAACGCCAAGACAGTCCGGAACGACAACTCCTCCCGCTTCGTGAGTGCACCTGACCACTGCCAACTGGCCTCATGCGGCCTCAACAAAAAAAAGGGGGGTGCAGTTTTGCCAACAGTCACCCCACCTGGTTGATTGTCCTGCATTTGGTTTTGGGATATCAAATAACACACACACACACTCCAAACCCTCCCCACTCAGCCAGGCCCCCGAGTGCTGGGAACTCAAGAAAAGAGACCCAGAGCTACCACAGCTGTTCCAGAGCCGAGTAACAGGGCTGATTTGGGTCACATTCTAGATTTTCCTTATGACTGTTTCCAAAGCTCTTCCACACTGGAAGTGGGAAGAGAGCATGGGCGTTGGAGCCAATTCCCCAACATTCCATCTGTCCAGCAAGTCCCCACACCCCTCTGAGCCCCAGTTCCTTCATCAGTGAGACAGAGGTAGTAGTATCTACCTTGCTGGTTATTGGGAGGATTACAAAAGATCATATCAGAGGTACAAACAGGACACATTCTATCAGTGCTCATTCCTGTGTCATTTCTTTCTTTTTTAAAAAATATTTATTTGGCTGAGCTGGGTCTTTAGTTGTGGCACGTGGGATCTTCATTGTGGCATGCGGGATCTCTAGTTGTGGCGTGCAGGATCTATTAATAGTTCCCTGACCAAGGATTGAACCTGGGCCCCCTGTATTGGGAGAGCAGAATCCTAACAGCTGGACCACCAGAGAAGTCCCCTCCTGTGTCATTTCTGCTCAGAGATCCCTGGGTGGCATGTGGGGATGGGCATCCTCTTCCCTGTTTTACTGATACTAAACTGGGATTCCAAAGAAGTCATTTACATTTCCAGAACCGTCCAGGGCATTCTGGGTTGCGATGAGGTCCAGGATCTCCATGCGTCTCTTCTGGCCAGTTCTCTCACTCTTTGTCCCATCTGCCCCCAGGGGAAGTTCATCAGGATCCACTTTGGAGCCACTGGAAAGTTGGCTTCTGCAGACATAGAAACCTGTGAGTACGTGGGGAGCCCTGCCCACACCTCTGGGTCCTCCACCTCTGCCTTCATTCCCGCCAGATGCCCCACCTCAACATTTCCCCTCCATCTTCTGTCTCTGTCTACATTTGCCTCTTGGCTTTAGAATTCTTCTTCCTTTAAACCGTATCTTTCCCCGGGCTCTCTCCACTTGCTGTGAGAGCCCTTCTCCCCTGACCTCCACCCTGTTGCTGGCTTGGCTTTTTCCCTCCTTACCTGCCTCCCCGCCTCTCCTCACTTCAGATCTCCTGGAGAAGTCCCGGGTGATCTTCCAGCTGAAGGCTGAGAGGAACTACCACATCTTCTACCAGATCCTGTCCAACAAGAAGCCAGAGCTGCTGGGTGAGCCCAGCCCGATGGCCCTGCTGCCCCCAGCGCCCTCCGCAAGCCCGCCTGTGCAGGGCAGATCCCTCCTCCTCACCCGTCCTGCCAGCCTGCTCACCCCCACTCCTTCCATCTGCCCCTTGCCTTTCTCTTCCTCCCTCACCTTGGACTCCCCTGTGTCAATTCTTGCCTCCCTTTCCACCCTTCCTTGCTGCTTTACTCCTTCTCCTCTGCATTTGCCTCCCCTTCTCCCACCTGTCATTCTCCCACCATCCTCCCACCCTGGGTCCTCGCTGCCCACTTTTCCTTTCCTTCTGGGTCCTCCCCTTGGTCCTTGCTGACGGTCCTCCTCTCTACCTGCTCCCGCTCTTCCCTTCATCCCACCCCTGCCCCCCACCGTGCCCCCTCCCACCCCCTTGCCCCCTGCCCTGTCCCCCGCCTGGACAGACATGCTGCTGGTCACCAACAACCCCTACGACTACGCCTTCGTGTCTCAGGGGGAGGTGTCCGTGGCCTCCATCGACGACTCCGAGGAGCTGGTAGCCACGGATGTGAGCTAGGAGGCAGTGGGCGGGTCCCGGGGCTCCTGGGCCACCCGCCCCGCCACCCACTCTGCCTCTCTTGCCCTGCCCCAGAGTGCCTTCGACGTGCTGGGCTTCACTCCTGAGGAGAAGGCCGGTGTCTACAAGCTGACGGGTGCCATCATGCATTACGGAAACATGAAGTTCAAGCAGAAGCAGCGGGAGGAGCAGGCCGAGCCCGACGGCACTGAAGGTTCGAGGACAGGAGAGCAGGCACTGAGAAGGCCTGAGGGGATGGGCATCTGCCCGTCATGCAGAGACAGTCCTCTGGGAGCACGGTCTCCCATTCTGTGTCCAAAAGGGGTGCCTTTCAACGATTTTATTTTTGGCTGCGTTGGGTCTTCGTTGCTGTGCGTGAGCTTTCTCTAGTTGGGGCGAGCGGGGGCTCCTCTTCGTTGCAGTGCGCGGGCTTCTCATTGGGGCGGCTTCTCTTGCTGCGGAGCACGGGCTCTAAGAGCACGGGCCTCAGTAGTTGAGGCACGTTGGCTCGGTAGTTGTGGCTCGCAGGCTTAGTTGCTCCGCGACATGTGGGATCTTCGCAGACCAGGAATTGAACCCGTGTCCTCTGCATTGACAGGCGGATTCTTAACCTCCGTGCCACCAGGGATGCGCCCCTTTCAATGATTTTTAAGGAGTTACGTTCACAGTAGCGATGTTAGGACCTCGATAGAGAAAGTGGAAAGAAACCAGGAGTAGGAGAAGCAGGTGGTTGAAAGGCTGCGCTTTCTCCCAGGGCGGGCTCAGCCCCACCCCAAGGCCACCTGGCCCAGGCTCCAGGCTTTCTTCTCCATTAGAACCTAGCCGGATGCCACCCTGCATCCCAGACAGGCTGGCTCCCAGAGGACCGGAGGCTTGTGGGTGGGTGAAGGCCGGGACATGGGAGAAGTGGGCAGACAGGGAGGCACCTCTCAATCCCGCTAGCTTCTCAACCCAGCTGCACAGAGCAGAAGCGAATTGGGGAGACTTCCTTCTGCACCCAAGACACCCTCAAGCCCAGGAAAGCAGAGAACTGATCTCTGCACATCCCCATCACTAATGCAGTGTGTATGTGAGGGATGCCCAGGCCTTGGGTGAGCCCCTCGCAGCCTCCGTGCCATGTTCTGTTTGGGAGGCGGGAAGCCAAGGGTCAGGACACAGCTCAGGGCATTGGCGCATCACCCACATCGCTGGGCCTCAGTTTCCCCCTCAGTGGAATGGAGCGAAAGCCCTTCCCAGCTCCCTCTAAGGCTATCTCGAGAATCCTTTGAGAAGGAGATGTGAAGGGGTGTGAACAGGGCTGGACAAACGCCCAAGAACGTTCCTCTTGGCCCACCTTCAAGGACCCCTTCTCTATGTCTGTCCAGATCAAATGCCAAGCCTCAGTTTCACAATAGCATGTTGCCAGTTATCACAGAACTCTTGAAATTAAACCAAATAAATTCCTTCTAACTAGATATCATATGTTGGATGGCACATCTGGAGAGCTGGGGATTGGGGGAGGGTGACCAACATACTGTTAGGAACCTTGATTTCCCAGCCAGCCATGTTGGCCAACACATAGATTCAGGGTAGAGCAGGCCCAGTCCTGGGCTAGATCCTGGGACTGGGGACAAAGGAGGAAAGAAGCAGAGGACAGCATCAGCCACAGTCCCTGCCCTGGAGAGATGAAGGGATGCAGTGTGGTAGGAGGTCCTGGGGTGAGGGAGGGGCCTGGGCTCCAGCCTGACTCAGGCACACACTGGCTGTGTCACCATTGCAAGCCTTGTGCCCTTCAGGCCTCTATTTGCAGCTCTTTTTTTTTTTTTAATTTATTATTTACTTTTGGCTGCGTTGGGTCTTCGTTGCTGTGCGCGGGCTTTCTCTAGTTGGGGCGAGCGGGGGCTACCCTTCGTTGTGGTGCGCAAGCTTCTCATTGCGGTGGCTTCTCTTGTTGCGAAGAATGGGCTCTAGGCGTGCAGGCTTCAGTAGTTGTGGCACACGGGCTCAGTAGTTGTGGCTCACGGGCTCTAGGGCGCAGGCTCAGTCGTTGTGGCACACGGGCTTAGTTGCTCCGCGGCATGTGGGATCTTTCTGGACCAGGGCTCGAACCCGTGTCCCCTGCATTGGCAGGCGGATTCTTAACCACTGCACCACCAGGGAAGTCCCTATTTGCTACTCTTTAACGAGAGAGGCAGGACCTGATGGTCCTGGGAAAGAGGGTCTGCTGAAAGTGCTTGCTTATCCCTTTCCTTCTCCACCAGATGCTGATAAGTCTGCCTACCTCATGGGGCTGAACTCAGCCGACCTGCTCAAGGGGCTGTGCCACCCTCGAGTGAAGGTGGGCAATGAGTACGTCACCAAGGGGCAGAATGTCCAGCAGGTGTACTACTCCATCGGGGCACTGGCCAAGGCCGTGTACGAGAAGATGTTCAACTGGATGGTGACGCGGATCAACGCCACCCTGGAGACCAAGCAGCCGCGCCAGTACTTCATAGGCGTCCTGGACATCGCCGGCTTCGAGATCTTCGACGTGAGTGGGGAGCCCCAGGGCCGGGAGAACAGTAACTCCCTGGTTCGCACAGGAAGCCACCGCTGGCCGAGCCGGCTGCAGGCCAGGCGCGGGGACGGCGGTGTGCTCTGGTGGAGACGGTCATGTGTCTTCAGGGCGCCCTCCCTCCCCGCCCTGACAGGGGAGGGGAGGGGCCAGCTGCACCCCTTGCCGGGCTGGACGCGGCCCTGGGCGCACCGCATGGGCCACGGACAGCTGCCCGCCTGACCCGCTCCCCTCCCCCACCCCCCACTCTGTAGTTCAACAGCTTTGAGCAGCTCTGCATCAACTTCACCAACGAGAAGCTGCAGCAGTTCTTCAACCACCACA
This sequence comes from Phocoena phocoena, assembly GCF_963924675.1. Taxonomy (NCBI): domain Eukaryota; kingdom Metazoa; phylum Chordata; class Mammalia; order Artiodactyla; family Phocoenidae; genus Phocoena; species Phocoena phocoena. The sequence continues at coordinate 73,963,281 of NC_089220.1, forward strand.
TGTTCGTGCTGGAGCAGGAGGAATACAAGAAGGAGGGTATCGAGTGGGAGTTCATCGACTTCGGCATGGACCTGCAGGCCTGCATCGACCTCATCGAGAAGGTGCCGCTTCGGCCCCTCCACCCGGTCCCCTTCACCCGCCATCCCAGACAAAGTGGCAGCCCTGTCCCTCTACACCCAGGAAACTAGTCCCAGAATCCCAAGCCCTGCTTTCACACACTGTGACATGACAAGCATACACAGGTCCAGCCCTTCCTTCTCTCCCCAACACCTAAGACCTTGTCCTGTCTGGTGGACACCTCCCAGGGTCTTAAGAGGGGGATGTAGTGAAGGAGAGGGCTCCTGGCCCCTCTGACACCCCATGAGAAGCGTCATTCGTGGAAAGAAACTAGGCTGAAACTAGACATGTCAGCTTCCCATCCTCTCCCTGTTGGCTGAGGATAAGCCCTTGTTCAGCTCCTCTTATCTATGGAGGTTCCTCAGAGGAGACAGGATGGAGCCTGTGGGAGGCTCCCAGTGCTGACTTGCTCCCAGGGCTCCACTGCTGATGGAGGCCAGAGGCCGCAGCAACTGCCCCTCTCCCAGCCCAGCCACTGGCCAGTCAGAAAACAGGGCCTTCCCCAAAAGCTTTGCGTAGTTATCCAGGGTGCTGCTCTTCCAGAGGCCTCAGATTTCCCTGAAATTGTATGTAAAAGTGTGTGTGGACTGGTGGTGGGCGAGGTGTATATGCAAGTGGGTGTGTGTGTGTATGTGCGTTTCTCTGGGGAGGGAGTCTTTGGATTTGCCAAATTCTCAGTAGGATCCCTGCCCCAAGAAAAGTCAAGAGCTGCTACGCTTTCTGAAGTGCAGGACGTTGTGCAGAGCCTGGATCCCTCTAACCGTTCCTTGAACGATTGTTACCCGTCATATAGGCAGGAGTCTGGCCTGCCCTGTAGTCTGGTGCCTCTGACACATCTCTGTCCCAGCCTTCACCCCGTGCTGGGGCAGGGAGCCATTCAGGAAGAAGGGGCTGTTCTTGAGCCCTGGGGGGCCAGGGGCTGGGGATTGGGAGTACGGGGCTCTTCTCTGGGTCCACTGGGTTAGAAAGAGGTTACATTGCCCAGATCTGAATGTATTCGGATTTAGGTTAACTCCAGGAATATTGGCTTCCTGTATCGGGACACGAGGTACCAGCTCAGGCTCTCTGTGGCCTGCCTGCTACGCTGGGCTGCAGTCTCTCCTCTGTCGGGGTATGGGACTCTGCAAGCCTGGGAGTGCACTCAGTGATGCTCTCCCCTCCCCACCCTGCCATCAGCCCATGGGCATCATGTCCATCCTGGAGGAGGAGTGCATGTTCCCCAAGGCCACTGACATGACCTTCAAGGCCAAGCTGTACGACAACCACCTGGGCAAGTCCAACAACTTCCAGAAGCCACGTAATATCAAGGGGAAGCCGGAAGCCCACTTCTCCCTGATCCACTATGCTGGCACCGTGGACTACAACATCCTAGGCTGGCTGGAGAAGAACAAAGACCCGCTCAACGAGACAGTAGTGGGCTTGTACCAGAAGTCCTCCCTCAAGCTCATGGCCACACTCTTCTCCTCGTATGCCTCCACTGATGTCGGTAAGAGGGCAGCCCTGCACTGCCAGAGCAGTTCCGGAGGTGCAAGGGGCCAGGATCCCGCTGCTTCAAAGCACACAACTCGAAAGGCAGGAGGGAGCCCGTGAGCCACGGGAGGGGGTCAGGAGATCCCACAGCGGCCCATCTCTACCCCTTCTGTGGAAGTGCCATTTTGCCCTTTGGGTTATGGACGTTGTTGTACATGCTGTGCATCTCTTCAAGACTCTGAGCAACTGAAGATCAGTGAGGGTGGCACGCACATCACTGCAGCAGGCCTGGCATGGAGCCGTGCCTGCAGGAGGTCACAGTAAATGTTGAGAGGATCACTGAACATACAGTAGAACAAACGAGCCTCCAGTTCAGAGAAGGAAGAGAAAGGGTGTGAACTGAAACGATGAGGGTAAAGTACAAGAAGAAAAGTAGAAAGTGGAAAGATGTAAGCATGGGTAGGGGTTAGAAGGGAATGGGAAGAGAAAGCACAGATGTTATTTCAATGCTTGCTTTGTGTCAAGCACTGGAAAGGCAAGCTCCATGCTTGATCTTTTCTAATCTTCTCCTCCTCATGAGAAAAGTGAGACTTAGAGAATAACTTGCCCAAAGTCACACATCTAGTGAGCAGCAGAGCCTTGCCCCTACCCGAGGGCTCCTCCGTTTTCAAGCCCTTGTTCATCATTCCTTCTCTTGTTATTAGGGGACAGCAGTAAAGGCAAAGGAGGCAAGAAAAAGGGCTCATCATTTCAGACAGTATCGGCCCTCCACCGGGTAAGAAGGACCCAGAGATGCCAAGAGACTTGTGGTGGGCAGGCCCAGCCCGGAGCATTTTGTCTGCACCACCCTAACCTGATGCTCTGAGTTTGGAGAGGAAAGAAGCTAGAGTTATGTGGTCATTTTTGGCATGTAAATTCTATACAAGCCTGAACTCACATCATAAATTATGTATCAGCTCCCTATCCCTTTGAGGGTTCTGGTGACAGGTTGTCTGGGTCCCAGGGCTCAGGGACCAAAGGGATGGTCCCTGTGGCTCTTGACCTCCAACTCTCATCCACCCCCAGGAGAATCTGAACAAGCTGATGACCAACCTGAGGACCACCCACCCTCACTTTGTGCGCTGCCTCATCCCCAATGAACGGAAGGCTCCCGGTGAGCGATGCACAAGGGTTTAGTCTGGAGAGGGCACTTGGCATCCACTTGCCCTAAGGCTGACCCCTCCCTCTCCCTCCCTGCCACAGGGGTGATGGACAACCCCCTGGTCATGCACCAGCTGCGCTGCAATGGCGTGCTGGAGGGCATCCGCATCTGCAGGAAGGGCTTCCCCAACCGCATCCTCTACGGGGACTTCCGGCAGAGGTGGGCACCACGGCCCCCCAGGGCTCAGGGAACAGGGGGAGCGTGGGCAGCCTCGGGTGGGAGGGGAGTCTTCAGGTGGCCTCAGATTCTCTGGGCAGAGCAGATCAGTGCAGAACGTGGGTAACTACAGGCACCTCCCTCCCAGGTACCGCATCCTGAACCCGGCAGCCATCCCCGAGGGCCAGTTCATTGACAGCAGGAAAGGGTCAGAGAAGCTGCTGGGCTCCCTGGACATTGACCACAACCAGTACAAGTTTGGCCACACCAAGGTGAGTCTAGAGCCCCATGGGGTGGCGTTGCAGGATGTGCGACCATGCTGAGTGGACCAGCTGGGAGTTTGGAAGGCAGACCCCTGATTCCTGGCTACCCGTATCAACCAAGGGCTGGAACCCAGGCTTCCATTCTGTCTTGTTTTTCACATTTCACTCCCAGGTCTAGGATGTGCGGGTAACAGGGCCCTGGGAAGCTGAGCCAGGGTCTCCCACACTCTCCCTCCACCCTGACTACGCTTCTCTGAGGCTGTGGCCCCCTTGGCTCTACCCCTCACCCCCAGGTGTTCTTCAAGGCGGGGCTGCTGGGGCTGCTGGAGGAGATGCGGGACGAGAGGCTGAGCCGCATCATCACCCGCATCCAGGCACAAGCCCGGGGTCAGCTCATGCGCATTGAGTTCAAGAAGATCCTGGAGCGCAGGTGAGGCTGGAGGGAAAGAGAGAGGCACTCCCAGAGATGTAAGAGGCAGACAAGCAGAGCGAAGTGTCGTGGGTCAGGAGACCTAAATTCAAATCCTGGCTGCACCACTTACTAGCTAGCCTGAGCAAGTGACTTTGCCACTCTGGGTCTCATTTTGAATTCTTTAAAAAAGAAAATTCCAAAAAGAAAAAAAAAGAAAATTCCCCTTAGGGAAATACAAATTAAGACTCCAATGAGATACCATTTTAAAACACTAGATTGACAAAAATCAAGAAGTCTGACCCTCTGCTTATGGATGTGTAAATGTGTGCAATCTCTTTGGAAAACAACGTATCATTTTCTTTTAAAGTTGAACAGTTACATACCTTTCCACTCCTGAGTGCATTGCCACAGAGAAACTCCTGCACGTGTTCAACATGAGACAAAAAAAGAATCTTTATAGTAGCATTGGTCAAAATAGCAAAGATCTGGAAACAACTTGACTTTTCATCCACAGGAGAATGGGTGAATAGTAGTATACTCATTCATGGGAATATTATAAAGCAATGAAAAAGGACGGAACTAAAACTACATGGTACAATATGTTTGCACCTTATTGCTGAGTAAACAAAAGCAAGTCACAGAAGGATACTTACTGTGTGATGCAATTTTTATAAATCTCAGAAATAATTTTTAAAATAGCATATTGTTAAAAGATGCATACACACATGGTTAAAATATTTTTTGAAGAAGTTAGGAGACAAAAAACACAAGATTCGAGGTAGTGGCTTCTTCTGGTGGAAGGACCAGGAAAGGGGATGGGGTGGAGCCCACAGGCAGAATCAGCGATGGCAATGCTCTAGTTCTTGTTTGGGTGATGAGTTCATGGACAGTCATTTTGTTTCATGCTTCATAACTTACACATATATTATAGATATTCCTAAATGGAAAATATCATCTTTTTAACATGCTTGAGGTTCTTACGAGATTAGAAACACCGAACACAGTAGACATTCTACAAGTGGTAGCTTCCATAGCTACTAATACTCCAGTAAGGAAGGTATAAACTGCCCTTTTGTTGAATTGATCAATTAATAACTATTTGTGGAGCAACTCCACGTTCAGTGTGGTTATGCTGAGGTGGGGTTGCCTATCAAGGCTACAGGACAGGGTGCCTGCCGTCAGGTGCCTACAAACTTGCTTACATGTGCTGGGAGCCGAGTGCCGCTGGCCCCATGATTGCGAAGCGCTCTTTTACAGTGCCCTTCCCTGCCTCCATGTTTCTTTGCCAGGGATGCCCTGCTGGTAATCCAGTGGAACATTCGGGCCTTCATGGGGGTCAAGAATTGGCCCTGGATGAAGCTCTACTTCAAGATCAAACCGCTGCTGAAGAGCGCAGAGACAGAGAAGGAGATGGCCACCATGAAGGAGGAGTTTGGGCGCCTCAAAGAGACGCTGGAGAAGTCGGAGGCTCGACGCAAGGAGCTGGAGGAGAAGATGGTGTCCCTGCTGCAGGAGAAGAACGACCTGCAGCTCCAAGTGCAGGCGGTGAGACCATTTCTCCTCTCACCTCCCCTGGATTATAGCCCGTCTCATCACCAGGGACTGAGTCTCAGAGCTCTGGCTCTCTTTAAGACCCTGGATCTCTCCTCTCTGTCGTCTTCTCCCAGGAACAAGACAACCTGGCTGATGCGGAAGAGCGCTGCGACCAGCTGATCAAGAACAAGATCCAGCTGGAGGCCAAGGTGAAGGAGATGACCGAGAGGCTGGAGGACGAGGAGGAGATGAACGCCGAGCTCACGGCCAAGAAGCGCAAGCTGGAAGACGAGTGCTCTGAGCTCAAGAGGGACATTGATGACCTGGAGCTGACGCTGGCCAAGGTGGAGAAGGAGAAGCACGCCACAGAGAACAAGGTGAGGGCAGCTCCCTCTGGCTCCAGCCCAAGTCTCCTCAGGATTCCGAGACCTGAGTGCGGCCCCGGTCCTTGGCATTGGAGGTCTCCACAGATGTCTCCAGGTTGGTGACCTTTGACCCTAAAGGGGATGGGGTTCTTGGTCAACAGGTGAAGAACCTGACAGAGGAGATGGCTGGGCTGGACGAGATCATTGCCAAGCTGACCAAGGAGAAGAAAGCTCTGCAAGAGGCCCACCAACAGGCCCTGGATGACCTTCAGGCTGAGGAGGACAAGGTCAACACCCTGACCAAGGCCAAGGTCAAGTTGGAGCAGCAGGTGGATGATGTGAGTAGTAACAACCATGCTCCATCCCTCTCAGGTTGGGATCTTTCAGGCAACACCAATGGCCAAGGGGTTCCCAATCCCCAGAACTAACTTCCATGACCCCTGGGGCCCTTTTCTTTCTGCAGTTCCTCACTAGGCTGGGTCTCTAATCCTTCATGCTTGCAGGGCTAACTCTGCTGGTTTGACTTCCAACCCCATTGGCCTTTGGGTTTAGAAGGGAGCCGAAGAGGATGCACTGTGGATCTCAGGTTTCCTACATCCTGTTCATTTTCTTTTCTCCACCAGCTGGAGGGATCCCTGGAGCAGGAGAAGAAGGTGCGCATGGACCTGGAGCGAGCCAAGCGGAAGCTGGAGGGTGACCTGAAGCTGACCCAGGAGAGCAACATGGACCTAGAGAACGACAAGCTGCATCTGGAAGAAAAGCTCAAGAAGTAGGAGCCTGCGGCGTCCAGGAGGGGCTACTGAGGGTGTCTGGCCTGAGGGTTAGACGGCAAGGTGCTGCAGCACCTCTGGCCAAGGCTGCTCTGGGCACACAGCCCCCGCCCCCCACCTCACCCTCGGGGGCCAGGGGGAGGGGACTGGTCCTCGCATACCGAGGCAGAAGGAGAGGATGGGCACAGAGAAAGGAAAACCACCTGTCACCCTCTTCTCCTCCAGGAAGGAGTTTGACGTTAATCAGCTGAACGGTAAGATTGAGGATGAGCAGGCACTGGCCCTTCAGCTGCAGAAGAAACTGAAGGAAAACCAGGTGAGGTTCTGGGTGTAGCCACCGGGAGCCCAAGGGCGCTGAGGCAGCTGAGGCTGTAGGAGCTGCTTAGGGTTCTAGACAGTATCTAGAACTCCAAGCCGCCCGGAGGCCCCAACAGCCCTGACTTACAGGCACTTGGGAACATCAGCCTTCCCCCATTAGAGCAATAGTGTCTTATTTCAGCAGGACTATTTGGGGGAGAGGGTGGGGATCATACTTACTAAAAGGGCTTCTCTTGCTGAGCTATGCTCCACCTCGTGGGTTTTCTATTCTGGGACAATTGGTAGGGCTCCGTTCTCCTCTAACCCTTACTTGTGGTGCTTCTCCCCACTTCACGGGGGTGAGAAGAGCCTTCATGGAGCACCTTGCCATGGGAAGCTCTGTTCTTATTCTTCCCAGGTATTTACCCTAGCCACTAACTCAGTCTGGATCCCCACAGAGCACCGTGATATGGAATCAACTCCTGCAAACTTGAACAAGTCACTCCCCATCCTGAGCCTCAGATTCTCCTCTCATCTGTAAAATGGGACTAATGACCCCTGCCTTGCAGAGGACCAGAAGAGACATTGTATAGGAACCCACTTTGTCAACCAGGAGGCAACATATATATGTTATTTTAATATAGCTCAGGCTAGAGAAGTGAGCCGGCCACTTGCAAGAAGATGTTCTTTTGTCTTTCGCATGGCTTTCTCATCCCTCTGCAGGAGGAGATTGAATTAACAGCCAGAGTCTCCCTTGCCTCTAATGCACCCTGAATTTTAATGTGCTTTTAGTCCCATGTTTGTCAGAAGAGCCCTGGAAGCAAGGAAGGCAGGTTCTCTCGTTCCCATTTCATAGCTGCAGAAGCTATACGGCCAGATCTGGACATAGTGACCCCAAGGCCACAGGGACTCAGCTATTTATCCTCTCATTTTCTTATGAGACCACTAGTGGAGAGAGCTAATCTCCCCTCAGCATTCAGGGTCGATGGCCCAGGGTACAAGTGACACATGAACACAATTCCCCTCCTCTGGGGGCTGCTCAGGGGCTGGTCTGCCTTCAGTGATACTCTCCCCTCCCATCTTCTTGGGTGCCCCTTCTGGGTTTTAGCCCGAATATTAGGACGTCCCCAGGTTCTCCTACCCTGGTCTGGGCAACCTCTTTGACTGTTGAACCCAGAACAACTGTGCTGTTATCCTCACCAGGTCTTGGCAGTGTGCTGTGGCTCCTCCTCCTTCCTGTCCAAGCTCTTGCACTCAGTCCCCATTCTCCATCCCGGGAGCAAGGGTCTGGTGGTTCTCTCTCTCCTGCTCCCAGGACCCCCTCACACAATTGCATCAACACATCCATAACCACAGATGAAGGGATCCCACCAATCCTCCCCTTTGCTCCTTGCTAGTCAGACAACAGATCAAAATTGTAAATGGGACATTCTGCCAATTTAGTCAGGCCAAGGCTAAGGCCAGAAAATAATGAGGTAGGGACATGATACAGAGGAGGGCACCCTGCTAGCACTCACCTGGCCTGGAAGGGAACAATTAAGCTGGAACCAGGCCCTGGGCATAAATGAAGTAAGCCCTGGAGAGTGAGGAATATGGTTGATTGGAGTTTGTGGTTAATTCGGAAGATTACAAAAGTTCTTGATCATTTGGAGGCGTACTGTTGCAAATATTTGTAAACTACAAGCACCAGCTTTCCTGCCTTATCATTAGCAGAGCAGAGCCTAGTGAATCTGTGGAATCTTTGAGACCCAGGACCTCACGGGATCTCAAGATCCCTCTCTGAAGACAGATTCTCAGGACTCAGGGCTGCAGATGCTCAGACTGGGTCTGAGACGCCCCTCCAGGAAACGCCTTGAGAGTTTGGCTTCAACCAAATTCCCACTGACGGTCTGTGCATTATAGGATGTTTGGCAGCCTCCCTGGCCCCTGCCCACTAGATGCCAGTAGCAACACCCACTCCCCAAGTCAGGACAATCAAAAATGTCGACAGACCTCGTTGACTGTCCCCTGGGGCACAGAATGTCCCCTGGTGAGAACCACTGCTCTGCAGGACCTGGGTGCTTTGGCCAGGAGCCTTCTAGAGCCCTGGGGAGGGGGCTGTGATGGAGGGGTCAGGCGGTGGGTCTGAGCCCCCTATACCCTGCCCAGGCACGCATCGAGGAGCTGGAGGAAGAGCTGGAGGCCGAGCGCGCTGCCCGGGCCAAGGTGGAGAAGCTGCGCTCAGACCTGTCCCGGGAGCTGGAGGAGATCAGTGAACGGCTGGAGGAGGCTGGCGGGGCCACGTCCGTGCAGATCGAGATGAACAAGAAGCGCGAGGCTGAGTTTCAGAAGATGAGGCGGGACCTGGAGGAGGCCACGCTGCAGCACGAGGCCACGGCGGCCGCCCTGCGCAAGAAGCACGCCGACAGCGTGGCTGAGCTGGGCGAGCAGATCGACAACCTGCAGCGCGTGAAGCAGAAGCTGGAGAAGGAGAAGAGCGAGTTCAAGCTGGAGCTGGACGACGTCACCTCCAACATGGAGCAGATCATCAAGGCCAAGGTGGGCCTCTGCTCTCCTCTCCTCGCCCTCTCCTCCCTCACAGCCGCGCAGTGCGCCTTCCTTCCACTTCCTCTCTGCCATCGCTCTTATTCTCACTCCCTCCGTCACCCTCTGGTCTCTCTCCCTCTCTCCCTTGCACCTGCCTTGCCCTCCACCTGTGTCTCCATCTCCTCACCATCTCTCCCTTCTTTAATTCATGCATCCCCTCCAGATTGTGCCCCTCCAGCCCCGCCCCATTTCACCCCCCACCCCCCACATCTGTGCGCTCCCCAACCTTGGCCCTCCCTTCCTTCCTCCAGTCAACCCAGCCCCTCCCACCTTCACCTTTCTCTCGTCCCTTACCGCCTGAAGGCAAACCTGGAGAAGGTGTCCCGGACACTGGAGGACCAGGCCAACGAGTACCGGGCGAAGCTAGAAGAGGCCCAGCGCTCCCTCAATGACTTCTCCACCCAGCGAGCCAAGCTGCAGACGGAGAATGGTGGGTGCCCCTAACCAGCCCTGCGCCTGCCTCACGGAAGATCATCAGTTGCCCCCTTCCATGGCCCACAAACACTTGTTCCCACCTGCAGGTGAGCTGTCCCGGCAACTGGAGGAAAAGGAGGCGCTGATCTTGCAGCTGACCCGAGGGAAGCTCTCCTACACCCAGCAGCTGGAGGACCTCAAGAGGCAGCTGGAGGAGGAGGGCAAGGTGAGGCCCGGCTACGGGGCAGCAGACAGGATTGATGGCAGCCCTGGGGCAACCAACCTCAGAAATGGAGCCTGGAAGCTGCAGAGAGCCCTCTGTAATGAAAAGACCTCCAGGCCAGGTTCTTCTACTCTTCAGCTAAGCCACACCCGAACATCACTGAGTGCCTCCTTTCTTATTTGGAAGGGATGGGCAGACTGGGAAGGTACCTTAAGATGTTGAGATTCCACACCAGCCCTCACCCTGAAGGAGGCCGAGGCTTGGTTGAAGTTCACAGATATGAAAAGGATCTGGAGAATGGGGACAGGGCCTTCCCTCCCACCTTCCCAGATGCTGAACCCACCTCCCGGTGTTGCCTCTCCCAGGCGAAGAATGCCCTGGCCCACGCGCTGCAGTCAGCCCGGCACGACTGTGACCTACTGCGGGAGCAATACGAGGAGGAGACGGAGGCCAAGGCCGAGCTGCAGCGCGTCCTGTCCAAGGCCAACTCGGAGGTGGCCCAGTGGAGGACCAAGTATGAGACGGACGCCATCCAGAGGACCGAGGAGCTGGAGGAGGCCAAGTGAGTTCCGGGCGGACCCCACCCTGCTTCTAAGAGAGGAAGGCTCAAGAGGACATGGGTAGAGACAGGCAGAGTGGGCACGGGAGGCAGACTTGAGGTGGAAGAGAGGAGGTGGGGAGAAACGTGGTAGGCAATACAGGTGCTTGCGAGGGAGCTGGGATCCTGCGCTCTGAGTGAACCCTGGCTGGCCCTGACTCACTTCCTGTGACGGGCGAGCTTTTGGCCCGGGTTATACCTGATGCTCACGTATAAGACGAGCAAAAAGCTTGTTGGTCAGAGGAGCTACCGCCGATCAGCCTGGGTGGGGAGAAGTGAGGGCTGCCACCCTGATGCCGCTCCCTGTAGGGAAGAGCCTCTGTTCTAGGCACCCGAAGCCCTGGCTCCCTGGAGGCTGGGGTTCCAGGGCTGAAGGGCTGCTCAGTGTCCCAAGGAGCTGTGTGGGAGGGCCGGGCCCTCCTCATCTGGCAGTTCAGGGAGGGGCCATCCCAAGGTCCCGCTGTTCCCAGGTAGAGTGACACACATACACCCAAACGCGCCGGGCAGGAAGAAGCTGGCCCAGAGGCTGCAGGACGCCGAGGAGGCCGTCGAGGCCGTCAACGCCAAGTGCTCCTCGCTGGAGAAGACCAAGCACCGGCTGCAGAATGAGATCGAAGACCTGATGGTGGACGTGGAGCGCTCCAACGCGGCCGCCGCGGCCCTGGACAAGAAGCAGAGGAACTTCGACAAGGTGGGCCCAGGCTGGGGGCTCGCAGCCAGGGGCCAGAGCAGGCGGGCAGGCGGGAGTCAGGAACGTCCTCCCAGGAGGCAGAGGCTGGGAGGAGGCTGAGCCCAGGAGAGGGGCCTGGGCGCCTCTGGACGTGGGGCTGGGGCTGCCCGGTGAGCCGCGTCCCGTCCCCGCAGATCCTGGCCGAGTGGAAGCAGAAGTACGAGGAGTCGCAGTCGGAGCTGGAGTCCTCGCAGAAGGAGGCGCGCTCCCTCAGCACCGAGCTCTTCAAGCTCAGGAACGCCTACGAGGAGTCCCTGGAGCACCTGGAGACCTTCAAACGGGAGAACAAGAACCTGCAGGGTGCGGGCCGGGGGCGGGGGTGGGGGCGGGGCAGGGAGGGTCCGCACGTGGCGCCACCCAGCGGCTCCTAGAGGCGTGCGCCCCGTTGGAGCCTGGCTGCCCCCAGCTGAGCGGCCCGCCCCTCCCACAGAGGAGATCTCCGACCTGACTGAGCAGCTGGGCTCCAGTGGAAAGACCATCCACGAGCTGGAGAAGGTCCGCAAGCAGCTGGAGGCCGAGAAGCTGGAGCTGCAGTCGGCCCTGGAGGAGGCCGAGGTGAGGGCCTGGCTCTGCCTGCACCCCTGCCTCCGACCCTCTCCTACCCACCCCTGCCCTCCTGTCTCTGACTCCGCACACTCCCTCACCTGGGGGTGACGCTGACCCAAGACAAAATCTATCAGCTCCTTATTCTTAGTCCAAGGTCATATACCCACTACCCATGACTACCTCCAAAGCCAAGGTCTGTGCAAAGGAAAATGCCACACACAGCTTGATCATAGGTTTGTTTCCCACTGGGTTTATAAAGTTGAAACCTGGCCATCATAACAACCCCTCAGACAGGGGGTGGGAGCATGGGCTCCAGACTCAAACAGACTTGAGTTTGAAACTTGGCTTCAGGACCACCACTTTGTCATTGGGCAAGTTCCTTAAGCTATCTGTACCTCGGTTTTCTCATCTGTAAAATGGCATCAGTTGTACATACCTCATGAGATTTTACGCATGACTATTATGAAGATTAAACGAGGTATCGTGTTTAAGTGCTTAATATACGTTAGCTATTGTTACTGTTCATTTGTGAGAACCTAGCGATAGCCCCGAGATTTGGGGCTTCTAACGTTTTTCACTACAGGGTGAGGCACCTGGGAAACAAAGAGAAATGTTCAAATTTCTGGTTGTAAAAATCCTTCCCTTTTCTATGCTATTTTAGATGGGTCAGGATCATGCAGTGTTGGTGCTGGAGGGTCTTGACAGTTGTGAGCTCAGACCCCTTTCCTTGACAGAGGAAACCAGGGGTATCCAGCACTTCCTCCCCCAGAGCACCCGGATGGCCTGGGATGCAGGTCCCCCCTCCCCATCTCTTCTCCTCTTGGCTGACACCTTGCATCCTCCCAGCCTCCCTCCCCAATGTACCCTGTGCCCTGACTTCCTCGGACCCTCTCTCCCCACCCCCCTCCAGGCCTCTCTGGAGCACGAGGAGGGCAAGATCCTGCGGGCCCAGCTGGAGTTCAACCAGATCAAGGCAGAGATGGAGCGGAAGCTGGCAGAGAAGGACGAGGAGATGGAGCAGGCGAAGCGCAACCACCTGCGGGTGGTGGACTCCCTGCAGACCTCCCTGGACGCGGAGACGCGCAGCCGCAACGAGGCCCTGCGGGTGAAGAAGAAGATGGAGGGCGACCTCAACGAGATGGAGATCCAGCTCAGCCACGCCAACCGCGTGGCCGCCGAGGCCCAGAAGCAAGTCAAGAGCCTCCAGAGCTTGCTGAAGGTACCTGGTGACTCTTGGAATCAGGAAGTCACCTCACCCAGAGAGGGGCGGTGGCCGAGTTGGGGGGTGGCGTCCCATCACAGCACCAGATCCCTCCTGCCCCCGGGGCCGTTGCAGGCACCTCCCACAGGTCCCACCTGAGCCACCGCCAGGGGCTCTCCACAGCATCCAGTTCAGCTGCCGGCCTTCTGATGGGCCAGAGCCCAGCTGCCTGTCTCACGCCCACTCTCCTGATGCGCAGGACACCCAGATCCAGCTGGATGACGCGGTCCGTGCCAACGATGACCTGAAGGAGAACATCGCCATCGTGGAGCGGCGCAACAACCTGCTGCAGGCCGAGCTGGAGGAGCTGCGGGCCGTGGTGGAGCAGACGGAGCGGTCCCGGAAGCTGGCCGAGCAGGAGCTGATCGAGACCAGCGAGCGGGTGCAGCTGCTGCACTCCCAGGTGAGAGGCCAGGAGAACAGAGCCAGGGCACCTAGCAATGCTCTGAATCAGATGCCCTGAGAAAGCATACGTCCAAGCACATGGGTCATAAATTATTTCATCTCTTGGACCAGCTCGCCTCTGTTAGTCATGGCTGCGGAACCACAGCCTTGAGAAAGGGGTCTACACTTAAAAGCTAAGAGTGTCATGGTGGATTGGTGGTGCCTGGCAAAATCACATATCTGGGAGTCGTGGAATGCATGCTGTTATGTGATATCCTACATCGAGAAGACAGCCAGCCTCAGCTTGCTGTATTAAAATGGGACTTTTGGGCTCCCCTGGTGGCGCAGTGGTTGAGAGTCCGCCTGCCGATGCAGGGGACGCGGGTTCGTGCCCCGGTCCGGGAAGATCCCACATGCCGCGGAGCGGCTGGGCCTGTGAGCCATGGCCGCTGAGCCTGCGCTTCCAGAGCCCGTGCTCCGCAACGGGAGAGGCCACAACAAAGAGAGGCCCGCGTACCGCAAAAAAAAAAAAAAAAAAGTGTAGCATCAGGCAGCAAAGCAGACATTCAACAGTTTTCTTTGCCTTTATCTAGAACACCAGCCTCATCAACCAGAAGAAGAAGATGGAGGCAGACCTGTCCCAGCTTCAGGGCGAAGTGGAGGAGGCAGTGCAGGAGTGCAGGAATGCCGAGGAGAAGGCCAAGAAGGCCATCACGGACGTGAGTGACCGCTCCCCTTCTTGCCCTCCCCGAAAGACTCGAACCAGGCCTGTGGGTCCAGGCCAGGCCACTGTGCTGTAACAGCGGTGACTCTGCCACTCTGTGGGTTTGAGGGCCTCAGGGAGCAAACGGCAGGATGGGAAAGAGGTGATCCTTAATGGAAAGAAGGGGCCCCGGGGTCCTGTTGTTTTACGCTCTCTGCCGTGCACAGGCCGCCATGATGGCGGAGGAGCTGAAGAAGGAGCAGGACACCAGCGCGCACCTGGAACGCATGAAGAAGAACATGGAGCAGACCATCAAGGACCTGCAGCACCGGCTGGACGAGGCCGAGCAGATCGCCCTCAAGGGCGGCAAGAAGCAGCTGCAGAAGCTGGAGGCCCGGGTGCGGGAGCTGGAGAATGAGCTGGAAGCCGAGCAGAAGCGCAACGCAGAGTCGATCAAGGGCATGAGGAAGAGTGAGCGTCGCATCAAGGAGCTCACCTACCAGGTGCGGGCACGGCGGCTGCTCTGGGGCCAGGCCCTTAGGAGTGGATGTGAAAGCGCATCCCTCGCGCCCCCCTCCTGACCCACACAGGCCCCACACAGGCCCCACACGGAGCCACCCAGCCCTCTCGCCACCTGCTCCTTGAGAAGCTGTCTTGAGATTAATTTTCTTTCACAATCTCTGCAGATAGTTTGGCTTGAGTCCATGAATTTTTCTAGCGAAGGGAAAATCTACTTCTACTTCTTGAAAGCTCTTTGAACCAGCATTTCCCCAGTTTTTTAATAACCTGAAGCGCTACCATGAAGGCTTCAGAACAGTCCAAGCAATCTTTCCACCAGTCTCAGAGGCAGGGGCATTGTGTGGCCTTTTAGTGATAAAAGTCAGGGATGGGAAAAGGCTCAGATCTTCCATGGAACTTCTAGGACCACAAACAGAAGGCCTTAGAGAAAGAAATCCCAAAATGTTCTAAGCCCTCCATCTGTATAGCTCAGAGCTTATGCCTTTGACCTGTTATTTTCACAGTGTGCCTGGGCAGGAGAGACAGAGAAAGGGGGTATTGGTCCATTTGACAGCTGGATATGAGAGACACAGGAAAGAGACACAGATGTAGAACTTCAGGTGTATTGTGGGCATAAGTGGCGATAGCACCCTAGCACATGCAATGATCAGGAATGATCACGTGACATTGGAGCCACTGATCCTGGTGCCCGATACCTGACCCAGTAAAACATATATTGGGTTATGATAGATTAGAATGACCTGGATTTTGATAATCCCTTCTTTCTGCTTTCCTCATTAGTCCTCTCTGGTCACTCCAGAACCACTGGCCAAGAGCACCTCTGGTGCTCCAGATTAGAGCTGGAACACCCCTGATGTCTCCATATTATCAGATGAAGAAATCCCGTTTGGTTCTGAGCCCCTCCTCCCATTTCTCACCTTAGGGCCACAGCCCTCCTTGCTTTTTAGATCCTGGACTGAGGACCTTGCCGTGCCCTTTGACCTATAAGTAGTGTCAGAGATGAAGTTTCCCCACCACCTCTTTGACCTGGCCTGTTGGAGGGAAGAGCAGCTAAGGCGTGAGGAGAAGATGGGGTGGTGAGGGAGGGAGAGACAATCGCTCCTGCCACCCCCCAAAAAAACTGGCTTCTCCCGTCCATATGCCCCCAGACGGAGGAGGACAGGAAGAACCTGCTGCGGCTGCAGGACCTGGTGGACAAGCTGCAGCTGAAGGTCAAGGCCTACAAGCGCCAGGCCGAGGAGGCGGTGAGTGACCCTGACGGGGCCCAGGCCTGGAGGAGGGGACAAGGAGCCGGCCCCCAGGCTGGGAGTCTAATAATCCCTGGCTCTTCTCACCTCATCCTCCCGCCCCCCCGAACCCCCGCAGGAGGAACAGGCCAACACCAACCTGTCCAAGTTCCGCAAGGTGCAGCACGAGCTGGACGAGGCAGAGGAGCGGGCGGACATCGCCGAGTCCCAGGTCAACAAGCTGCGGGCCAAGAGCCGCGACATCGGCGCCAAGGTGGGTCCCTCCCCAGACCCCACTACTCAGCCCCCTAGCAGCGCGGCCCCAATGTCAGTGCCCTCTTAGTGGGCACTCCTCCCCCTGTATTTGGATAGCCCTGAGGGTCCCACAGCACTCACACCTGAGCATCCCCCCTCCTGCTCAGAGAAGCCCCCCACAGACTGGAACCTCCTTAGAAAGCCCAGTCCCACCCCCACCCCGAACCACAAGGGCCCCTAAATGGGACCCCAAGATCCCTGAGGCCTGAACCTCTCCCCACTAAGGGCATCTCCCTTAGGCCCCTCAAAGCCCTAGAGATTCCTCCCCACACCCTTCCTCCCTCCCGCCAGCTGCCCCCTCACACCTTTTATTCTTTCTCAGCAAAAAATGCACGATGAGGAGTGACACTGCCTCTGAGCCTCGCTCTTGCTGACCTGCAATAAACATGAGTGCCAGACTCTGCCTGAGCCCCTATCCTTCCCCGCCGACCATCCAGGAGCCGTCCTGGACTCCTGGGGGAGGGGGGGCCCTGCCCCTGTGTCAGAGCTGGGGGAGCCAAGACACCCCACACTTACTGAAGAGGAACCGAGGCCCATGGAGGTGAGGCGGCTTCCCTGAGGTGGCAGAGCCGTGAGTCCCCCTACTGCTCAGCCAACCAGACAAGGGAAGAGAGGGAGAAATTCCAAAAGTGGGGAAAACAAAGGCACCAGAGGGTGAGCCAATTCCAGACACTAGGAGACAGAATTGCACTGCGGAAGCTGAAGCCACCCTCCACCTACACCACCCCTGAGGCCACAGGAGTTAAAGTTGTCCTGGGACACCTGTTTCCTCCAAAATGAATTCCCCACCGATGCCAGGAGAGGCTCAGAGCTGGCTGGGGATGGAGATGTGGATAAAGAGGGTGACGCAGGTCCCTTTCTGGTCAGCCCCTTGGAAGTAACCCACAGGGAGTCCCTCTCCCCTTAACCCCTAACCCCCCGGTACAGTCGGCTGGGGCCCGGGTCTGTGGGCCACACCTCGTCATGAGGCCATCCTGAGACGCTGGAGCCAGCTGACACCAAACTGAACCAAAGTGTGGACCAAACCTAGGTCCCGCTTGTCTCATCTTGACCTCTCACACAGACACAGATGAGCAGGGCACGCACAGGTGCACACCACAGAGCACACTTCTGCTGGCCTGTGTCACACGGCTGCTCAGGGGTCAAGGCGGGTCCTTACCCCACTCTGCTCCTAGCAAATCCCTGCCCCCTGCTGGGCTTTACTATGGCCAGGCCCTCCTGACCACCTTCTCATCCCTTCATTGCCCGCCCCCCCATCTCCTGGACTCCCCTGGCTAAGCCCTTCCGCTCCCTCTTCTGAGGCCTTGACCGCCCCTGCCCAAGATTGGTCACCAGTCTTGAGAATGGCCTGTTGGTAAAGTCCTGAGAACTGAGAGCAGAGACCAGAGAAACACAAAAGCCAATCGGTTCTAGCCCTGGAGAGGCTACCAGTTCCGGTGAGGAGCCAGGACATGAGGTCAGGAGAACAGGAACCCAGAGGCAGGAAAAGCCAGACCAAGAGTGGCTGGTGGTTAGCACCGAGGGGAGCAGAGCAACTCTACCAGAGTTCAGCTTCAGGCAGGGCTTGGGTGCTGGGGCCTGCATCTGGAAGGAGCACCCTAGAAGGAGGAAGGCATTTCAGGGCAGGGACACAGAAGCACTGGAGAGGGGCTAGCAAGTCAGCTTGGACGAGCTAGGCCACGCTGGGCTCTGCGGGGCTGGGCAAGCATGTCCCGGCCACATTGAACTGTCATGGGCCAGGCAGGGCTGACTCCAAAGTCCCCCGGAGCCATGACTGCCCTTCACTAGCCGGTCTTCTTCCCCATCTGTGAGCGTTCAAGGATGGGCCTGCTGGGCGCCTCTGAATCCCTGGGACCCAGCACGGGGTCTGCACATGGGATGCTCAGGAAATGTCCTGCTGACGCACTGGCAAGCTGGGAAGGTGGACCTGCTGGTGGAGGGAGCTGGAAATGAGGCTGGTCCATTTTTTGTGAGTTACAGGGGCTCAGTACCATATCCAGAACACCTGTTCAGGTGTTAGGAGAGCTGGGGTCCAGCCCTAACTCTGTCACAGACAAAGAGGTCACTTCCCCTAATTGGGCGTGTCCTCTCGTATGTGAATTGAGGGCATTGAACCAGCTGATATCTGGGGGCTCATGCAGCTCCAGCAATGTGGGAATCTGCCCTCATCTGACGCAGACCTCTCCCTGGCAGCCTGCGGGCCAAGTCCTCCCCTCACCACTAGGGGGAGCTCTACACACGCCCCAGGCAAGCACCTCACCTCAAACCCACTAAGACAGGTATGTGAAAAGCTTGGCAAGTGGGCACTCATTCACAGACGGAAGGCTTGCGCCTTCTCAGACACAGAAGCCTGGGTGCCCGGCCACCAGGCACACCGCAAGGTGGCCTTGCACGCAAGAGTTGTGGCATGGAAGCTTTATGTTGAAGGATGTCTAAGCCCCCCCTTTCTCATTGTTCACACCTGGTCCCAGAGAAGGGACCATGACCTGCTCCAGGCAACATTCCCATGAATACTCTTTGGCATTCCTAGTCTGCCTAATTTGGGGGGAAGAAAAAGATTCACCAGTAGGATTCAAGTCTTTTAATTTGGGAATGACCAGCTTCCTCCTATACCCTCCCTTTCATCCATAATACCCCCTCCCTGGCCGAGCTTCATCAGAAGTCAGATCTTAGAACACCAGGCCTCACAGACAAATCCCCGGTGACTTCTCAGGCCTGGCTCCATCGCTGTAGGCTGGGGTGCTGGACAGTAGGCTGGGGAGCTAGTGAATCCAAAGGAGACGTGTCTGGGCTCTGCTGTCCCCCTTTTCTGGCTGGGCTCAGGAGCCAGGTAGCCCCAGTATCACTACTGGTCCCCTGTGAAGATGGAGCCAGGTGGGGTAGGGCATGACAGGGTGGGGTAGCTGGGGCAGGGGGTAGAGGGGACATCTCCTCTTCCCAGAGCACAGGCACTCACCCTGGGTGGCCCTGGGCGCCATCTCAGTCCGGTAGATCTTGAAGGCATCATAGGCAAAGACGGAAACCAGGATGATGCCAAAAACCTGTGGGCGTAGGAGCAGGGATGGCACAACAAAGGTCATTGGGCCATTGATACTGGGGAGAGGGAGGTGGGTGATATGGGGCAAGGTGTGGGCAAGGTGTGGGCACTGGGTTGAGCTTGGGGTGGAGAGCGGCACAAAGTGTGCAACCACCAGCCAAAGGTCCTTGGGGAGCCAGAGAGCTCTGTGGGGCTGGACTCACAAAAGCAGCAATGGCAGCTCCATCCCGGGAGGTCACAGCCGCAAAGGAGACCACCAGGAAGATGATGCTGGCGCTGACACAGCGGAGGAAGTCCTGGGGGTTGGGGGGGCAGGGTCAAAGGGAAGCAGAGGGCAGGGGGCATCGCCCTGAGGTTTTCCAGGCTAGTCAGCAGCTTGACCCTCAGGCACTGTGAATCCCTACATGGAGATACCCTTGGACACAACATAAAGTGCTTGAGAGACAAAGAGAGAGAGAAAGTTCACACAGCTCCCCAGCGGAGGGATGAAGATAAATGCAGAGCAACCAGGACCAGGACCAGAACCCAGGGGCCTGGGCTGGGGCTGGACCTGGACAAGGGAGCAGATCTGAGGGATGTGGGTCAAAGGAGTGTTTGAGTGTTGGGTATGGGAGCCGGACTCCTTGTTAAACCAGGAAAAGGAGAGAGGCTGGGAGAGGAAAGGAAAATTCAACGTGCAGAGAAGAAAGGGACCAAAACGGGGTGGGGGAGGCAGGGTCCCTCACCAGACAGGGCCAGTTCAGCCGATCGAAGCGCTGGTAGTACTGGGTGGCGTAGAGGAAGAGGAAGGCTAGCGTGATGAAGAACTCCAGTAGCGCAGCAGCCATGTAGGCGGAGATGGAGGCCGTGAAACAGACAAAGATGATGAAGGTCAGGGCCTGCGGGATCGAGGGTGGGAAGCTTGCCAGGAGGGGGACACAGGCACAGCCAGGCCTTTGCCCTCTCCTCCCCGGAGCTCCCCCAGCCGGCCCCACCACCTGTCCTTGGAGGTCTCGCCATCCCTGGAGCCACATCCAGGGCCTTTGCCTATTGAGGCCCGACTCTGGCCCCCCACCTCTGCCCACCCATGCTCCCCCTGCCTCGGGATCCCAGCAGCCCCAGCAGTTTGACCAAGCTGCACGGCTCCATGGGCCGCCATTCTGTGAAATCCACAAGATAGTGTGTCCCCCTTTAGCCCCAAGTACAGTGGGAACGCCAGCCCCTGGAGTGGCGCCCACATCAGCCTGTGCCCCCAGGAGGCACCCCATGCCCCATAACACTTCTCCCACTCCTGGATGCCTAAAACTCTTCTGACAAGGGCCAGAGCCTCTGGTTCCATGCCAAGAGGCAAAGTTTAGAAGGCAGATGCTCCAGGGTGGACTCTGGGGTCCCCTCAGCTCTGGTGATGTAGGATGGCGTATATGCAGAAGATTTAAGTTTACTAGTAGGTCTTGCTAAGTGACTAAGGGAAGCTCCTTTCCTGAGGACAGATATTCATGGGGAGCAGGCAGCAGATAAAGTGGGGCTGCAGGAAGTCTGCCCTTTTTGGTAGTTGAACTTCTCGGATCTGCCAAGAAGTGGCCATCTTAAAGCCCGGGGAAAGACCAGCTGGTGTTACCGCTGTCCCATCCCTGTGCCTCACACCCCCTCGATGTCCCAGAGAGCTGTCCTCTGTTTAACTTCAATCCTTCCTGCAGCAACTGAAACCTGCTGTGACTGCCTCCAGATGGGAGATGAGGGGCTGGGTGGGGGGGGTGGGGCAGCTGGGGCCGGAGGGGTGTCCTGAGAGCCTGGGGAGGGAGGATGCTGAGGGCTGAGCCCTGTGGGGCGGGGGGCAGCTGGGGCCGGAGGGGTGTCCTGAGAGCCTGGGGAGGGAGGCTGCTGAGGGCTGAGCCCTGGTGGGGGGCCCGGGCTGGGAGATGGAGGCTGCAGGTCAGGGAGGCAGCTGTTACCAGCTCAGTTTCCAGCAGGATGCCTTTGAGGGACGAGAGGAACGTCTTGTCCACGGTGAAGCCCTGGAGCCCCGCAGCTGCCCCATCTTCAGGGGGTCGGTCCCGGCGATTCCAAGCACTGAGCATCTCCACGGGGCCCACCGGGCACAGCCCCCACTGCCACCAGCCAGTAAGGAAAATGGAAAACTGACAGGATGGGGAAGCAGAGAGGAGCAGGAAGGCACTGCGAGAAACCTGAACGTGAAGTGGGCAGGGCTGCTGTGGGACCCCGGGGAAGGCGGCTGCCCAGAAGGGCCTGCACCCAGCTGCCCAGAGCGCTCGGCTGGTGCGTGCACTGCCCCCCAGGCAGCACATGGGAGGGGAGGCGCGGGCAAGGGGGGAGTGGTCAACCCTCCCCTTACTTGGAGCCCAACCCCGCCTCCCGCAGAGGGGAGAAGCGGGGGTAGGAGGAGGTCCACGGAGAAACCAGGATGAGCTGGGAAGTGAGCTGAGAAATGGGCCGGCCTAGGAGCCCCCAAGGACCCAAGCCTGAGGAAGTTTGTGGCCCTCTTCCCTAACCTTAACCCTCTTCGTCACCATCCTTTCTCCCTTTTCCTTTTAGGGAGGGTGGGAGCTGGAGCCCAGCCCAGGCAACACCCCCCAGAACCAAGCAGTAGCAGCCAGAACTGAGGACAAAGGCAGATTGTTGGGGGACAAGGGGGCGCTGTGTGCCTGCTGCAGTACCTCAATGGGCCTCTGTCTCTCCAGCATGCCAGGAGGGCGGCCTGACCCCCACCCCAGTGTTTAGGGCTGAGCCAGGGAGCCAGGGAAGGGGAGGGATGGGGGGCCACAGCGGAAACTCTGGACGGCAGTAGGTGAGGGCTGACAGTGGGGAGGAAGAGGGACCAGGCTGGGGACCACAGGATGCTCAGGCACCAGGGATGCCAAAGACAAATTAGGCCATTTTATTTATTTATTTATCTATCTTTTAACATCTTTATTGGAGTATAATTGCTTTACAATGGTGTGTTAGTTTCTGGTTTATAACAGAGTGAATCAGCTATACATATATATCCCACATTTCTTCCCTCTTGCATCTCCCTCCCACCCTCCCTATCCCACCCCTCTAGGTGGTCACAAACCACCGAGCTGATCTCCCTGTGCTATGCGGCTGCTTCCCACTAGCTATCTATTTTACGTTTGGTAGTGTATATATGTCCATGCCACTCTCTCACTTTGTCACAGCTCACCCTTCCCCCTCCCCATAGCCTCAAGTCCATGCTCTAGTAGGTCTGTGTCTTTATTCCCGTCTTACAGGCCACTTACAGCCAGTTCAAGTCTCTGTCCAACCTGCAGGGGCGGCAAGCGTCAGGTCCTGGGGGTAAGGCTGGCTGGCAAACAGGGGACCAGTCAGGAGCAGCGAGGGCCCAGGGTGGAAATGCCAGGACTGTCGGGGGCTTGGCTTATTCCAGCTCTGGTACCCGCGTGTCAGGTGGCTTTGAACAAGTCACCCCCTCTTCCCTGGGCTTTATTTCCCCCAACTGTCAGTGAGGGTCGGGCATAGAAGAATGAATTTCCAACTGGTCCCAGAGCCCTACGGGAGGCGGGGCAGGTGAGCAGCTCCACCAGAGCCTCCACCAGACCAGCCCTGGTTCCATCTGATACATACACTGGGCTCTAGCTTGAGGTTCCTTTTTGTAATTGTTATCATTTTTTAGGGTTTTTTAAAAGTTTAAAGTAAAAACTGCTCTTATATCCAAATATAAGAAAATATCAAGTGAAGGCTGACAGTCTGTCTCCCCGTCCCCCTCCCCAGAGGAAGCCACCGTCTGCCATATCCTGCCCGTCCTCCAGACACAGGCTGGGCATGTATTATAAGCACACATAAGAGTGTGTGGTAAGGCTTAGTGACTTATTCTAAAAGGATTTCATGGTCCCTAAAAGGCATGAAAAGTAGGTGCTCCAAAGGTCTGGGACCCCAGAAGCCCAGAGGGAAACAGCCCCTAGGTTGTAAAACCATCCTCCAAACAGACAGGACTTCACAAACTGGGGCTCAGCAAGTGTGGCATTTCCCAGAGTGGCATTCCCCAATAAACACGCTGCAGCAGAAGGGGTCTGTGGCCAAATGAGTCTGGGAAGCGCTGAGTTTAATGTTTTCTTCTCTGTGGACTTCTTGCTATGAAGGTGCTGGGCACACTGGGAACCTCCAAGGAGTGGGGCCTGCAGCAGTTTTTCCCCTACTTACCTGACGTCATCATTTTTTTTTTTTCTGAGGAACAGCTTGTGGGACAAGAGTTGCAAAGAGCACTCTTTGTGCACTCAGGGGTTCACGGCCTCCCAACCAGGGGTCTAGATCCCAGCCGAGTCAGCCATCTGGTACCCAGCCTCCCCAAAGGGGCTCCAACCTCTTTAGATTTAGCCCAGAACCCAGCCAGCCTTCTGAGACCACTTCAAAGCAAAGTGACCTACAGTCTCCACCCTGGATCTAGTCTCAATCAAAGCTGACCCTTCCCTACCCACTGACCTACTCCATCCATCCTCAAAGCCAAGGCTAAGCCAGAACTAGACTTACAGAGAGTGGGAACACAGACACCCCGTGAGGACTCAAGACTGCAAGAGAAATATGTTTGGGATCCCTAAGGCACTAATTTTTAATATTTTTATTAATTGTCCCAATTTCAGGGCTTCCTAATATTTTATTTTACATCATGACACAAATAGAGGATTATGTGTGTGGCACACAGCAAAAGAAAAAGACTGCTCATGATCAAAGATAACCAGCCTGGGGCTCCAACCACCCAGCTGCGCCCCCCAGAGCAGAGGGAGGGTATAATTATAACCCATTCATGGGTCAGGGCAGTAGCATTTGGTATTGGGCTTCTTCGTGCCTGTATTGTACATTATTCTCTGATATTTTAGTTAGAAAAACACAGCCATTGTAGGGGAAGAAGAAGGAGAAGAAGGAAGAGGAGGCAGGGAAGAAGTAGAGGAAGAAGAAGAAAGGAAGAAACCAACATTTTCTGTACTAAGTACAGATTTTTCATATCTTATTTCCTATGATCTGCACCATTAGCCTATGGACTATTATTTCATTTTACAGATGAAAAAAACTAAGCTTTGAACACTTGAGTGATTGGCCCAAGGTCACCCAATAAGAGTCAGAGCTAGGCCTTGTCTAACACCCAAACTTGATAACCTCCCTGAGGTAAAAGGGGGCAGGTGGGCTGGAATTGTCTGGAACTCCCCTGGTCCCTCGCACACACTCTGACCAGCACGTGAGCAGGTGTTCGGGAGGGGACAGGGGCCAGCAGACTCACTTGTATCTCCAGGGGGCAATGGACCGGCTGTAGAGGGGTCTGTCTTCACTGGCCTTGCAGGATTCCGGGTGGTGGGCAAGGCTGGTGGTCTCTGGGGGAGGCATGAGCACAGTGTTGCACTTCAGCCACTCCTCAGTGGGGTTCTGTCCTTTGCTGGGGCAGCAGCTGGGCCAGTGGGTACAGCCCTTCTGGGGCCGCAAATGGAGGGTGTGGGTTCCCAAGACCATTGCCAAAAATGCAACCATCTGTAGGAAAAGGCCAGTGAGAAAACTGCTTCCACTTAGTCCGGGTGCCCCCTCCCCCAGCTGTTCCCTGAGCTCCTGGATTCATGCCACATCTGGTCCCCAGCCCCAAACCTGAGAGCTTCCTCCACCCTAGCCACATCTCTGCTCCTGCCCTGCTCAGCATGTCCCAGCCAGGCCCCTGCGCACTCACTTGGTACATGCCAGACGCTGCTCCCCCAGCCTGGGTGCCGCGCTGGCTGACAGCAGGGCCTTGTGGAAGCAGGTTGACTGGAGCAGTTTAGGAGTCCTGGTTTTATCTGCAGCAAACCTGTTTTGTTTATTCAAATTTTTTTCCACTACCTTTTGGAGTGTGTGACCTGAGATTAAAAAACAAAACAAGGGCTTCCCTGGTGGCGCAGTGGTTGAGAGTCCGCCTGCTGATGCAGGGGACATGGGTTCGTGCCCTGGTCTGGGAAGATCCCACATGCCATGGAGTGGCTGGGCCCGTGAGCCATGGCCGCTGAGCCTGCGCATCTGGAGCCTGTGCTCCGCAACAGGAGAGGCCACAACAGTGAGAGGCCCGCATACCACAAAAAAAAAAACAAAAAAAACCCGAAAACCCCAAAAAACTTGCAAGTGTTTTCAAAAGCTGATTTAAATGCTAGACTCACAGAAGTTGTGATTAACATCATTGTAAGCCCGATAACCTATTGGGTAAACTTTGTTCTTTATGCTTTTCCCGGCATGGGTCAAAGCAATAGTACCCTGCTATTCTATGCCTTTGAGAACAGGCATTATTGGAATTTCCCTGGTTCGCTTGGTACCCAAAATTAGGGAACACCATCCTGGTCTCTCTCCAAGAGGCCTCGTTTCTATGATCCCTGCTGCTCCCACCCATGGTCTTGTCTCTTCTCTTCCCTTTCTTCTCAGATGTCCTCCTGATCACCGACCTTAGTGAACATTTCCCTCTATCTCCTTGTTCTCTGACCCCTTCTGTTCTCCGGCCGCTTCCTCATCTTCGATGACTCCAACTTCTATGACCACAATCATCTATGACTTCTCCTCATTGTCCGTTACCCTCTTCCTAACTTCTACCCACCCTCCCCGGGGGCCACCCCGCCCCCCATCCCTGCGCGTTCCTTGACCTACTTCGGGCTAGGGATACAGGCCTAACCCCACAGGCTGCCGGGAAGGCCTGCAGCCATCAGTTTGCCGGCTGGATGTGCAGGGCCTGTTGGAAGAAGCGGTGGGTGACTGTTCCCATCGCATGAATGAGAAGGCAGAGCCAGGAAGAGGATGGGCAAGGTGACAGCCTCATCTAAGAGGCAACAGGAACACCCAGCTCCCAGATCAGCCGGCCCCCACCCCTACTCACTGGGCCTCGGGCACGAGGACCACGGCAGGGGGAGCTGCCACTCTCAGGCCAGGGGGTGAGCCCATTCAGTCTCAGCTCCATGGACCACTGTTGGCCAGGAGGGGGTATGTGTGCCCTGGAAAGGCTCCAACTGGGCCTGGCCCCAAAGACTCAGGTCAGCCAGGGGCCACCCCATCTGGGGGCTCTCTGCCTCCTTCCCTCCCACCTTTTTCTCTTCATCCTTGTCCATCAACCCCCTTCATTCTACACACCCACAACGCCACCCCACCCCACGCCAACACACTCATACCCAGACATTGTCTCTAGAATGATGTTTCCTGATTTGCATGTGTTTTCCCTTAGAAAATACTCCACTGGTAACCAAGGACTCAGGAAATAAACAAAGGGAACCAGGAATAACTTAAATGGCAGAGTGAGAAGGAATCCTTCGAATGCTTTAGGGCAAAGCAGAGGAGTGCTGAGGTGGGGGGGGCATTCTGAAGTGGGAGAAGCTGCTCTGGTGAGTTTTCAGGGGCCTGGAAGTAGAGGTGGGGTAAGGGCTTAGGGGAAACAGGTGGTGGCCGAGACAGCAGGGGCACTTAGGAAGAGCACTGAGGCCGGGAATACATCACCCCACTCACACTGGCCCACTTTCTGCCCCCGTGCTCCCAGGCACGCTCTCACTTCCATCCGCCCCTCAGCTCCTGGGCATCGTGTGCCAGGACGGTGCCAAGCCCTGCACAGGCATCAGCTCATTCCACCCTTATAATAAATCTGTGAGATGGAAACTATTGTCTCCATATTAAGATGAAGAACTGAGACCCAAAGAAATTGAGTAACCTTACCTAGGTCACACCGTTAGCAAGAAGCAAGGCTCGCTTCCCACCCCAGCCCTGATCAACTCCAAAGCTAAGCTCCTGGCATGGAGATGCCACACTGCACTGACCCCTGGTTGGTTGCAGATGGAAGGGAAGGCCCCCTGTAAGGGTCTCACCTGACCCTGCCCCAGGCCACAGGGCATTCCTTCCCGCTCAGGCATTCAGCCCTGCTGGCTGGGATCCGCGGCTCCAGCTTCCCCTTCCCCAGCCTTAGGTCTGGCACGTGGACCCCAGGGTGGCTTTTGGTGTCCCTGAGCAACCCCCAACCGCAGAAAAGGCTTTGAGGGGGCCTTCCAGAAGAGCTGGATCCCTTGGGTCTCTCCCAGACCAATCAGAACCTCAGAGGCTGACACGGGCCCGGACCTCTTGATCTTGGCCCCTATCCAGGACAGCGTGCTTGAAAGAGCCGGAAGTGATCCAAGCTACTTGTTTCACTTGTTGATGCCGCGAAGGACCCACGTTGGTTACGTGGGACATTTCCTCCAGGAGAGGCCTTTGGGGTGTCCCCTGCCTCTGTACCAGGACCTTCTCTAAGGAAACCCCTGAAGGGCAGTCTCCCCTGCCTGACCAGGCCTGATGCAGAACTTGCGCTCTGAGCCACGTGTCCCCACTCACCTCTTCCCATTTGCTCAGTCTCCACCCTTATCTCAGGAGCAGCTGTGGGTCTCCGCAGGATGACTCCCTGCCATGAGAAACATGTTCCAGAGGGTTCTCCTGTTGGGGTGACTAAGAATCCCTGAGTCATTTCAGCTTCCAGGGAATCACTAGGGGTGTGGAGAGATGGGGGTGGCAATGGGGAGAATGTAGAGGCAGAAGCAAAGGAAAGTTCACCCAGTACCCAATATCACGGGTGCTTCCCCATGTGTCCTCACCTGCCTGGGCCTGACCTGGCAGCCACGGGGGACCAGCTGAGAGTCCCACCCCCGAGCCTCTGGGTAGAGATCAGCCCCTAGCAGGAAAGAGCAGGGAGGATATGACAGGAAGCACCCCACCTCGGCCAAGAAAGCTTGCAAAACGCTGCGATGGCTGTCCTGCCCTTCCTCAGAAAGTCACCCAAGTTCTCACCCTTCCCCTGCCTCTGATCAGCTCTTCGCCTAGGGGCCTCTCTTCTCTTGTAGAAATGTGCATGTTTGGTGCGGCTTGGGCGGTGGGCTGGGGGTAACCTGGGTGGCCACAAAAGTGCCAACTAGCCTAGCAGCCCCTGCAACAGTGCTGAAACCAGCGCTCCGCAGGGCCTACTGAAGCTCATCTGCACTCACCTGAGGTGAGGCAGGGGCATTGGTGGTTAAAATGCTGAAATATTACTTGTGTCTCGGCTGGTAAAAAGATACTGTCCTCAGGGCTGGAGCACGTCCACACTACAACCTCCCTGTGATCCTGCAACTAAAGGGAGACCGCCTGGCCCAGACGGAGGCCTCCAGAACAGGCTCCCATGTCCTGATGGGGATGCCACGATGGTACCGGTTGCTAATTATTTGTAGTATCATCTTTACTTACATGGTGCCTGGAGCCTGCCTTCAAAGAGAACCCAGTCTGGTCTGGGAGACACGCAGAGAATCAGAGTGAACAGGACAAAAAGCCTAGCAACTCCCTCCCCCAGCCCAGGCCTGGTGCCTCCCCCATGGTGGGCCTTTGGCTTACTTAACTCTGTCCTACAGTCATGGCTGGCCTGTTCATTTGCCCATTTGCCAAATATTTATTGAGCACTTATTATATGCCAGGCACCATTCTAAATGCTAGGAATGCAGAGGAGGACAAGCCAGATAAGGTCCCTGCCTCAAGAAGCTTACGTTTTAGAAGGAGACACATGGTAAATAAAGAAACAAGATAATCTCTGATAATAATAAGTGCTATGAAGAAAATGAAAGTGTGTTAAGAAATAGAGAATTGGGGCTTCCCTGGTGGCGCAGTGGTTGAGAGTCCGCCTGCCGATGCAGGGGACACGGGTTCGTGCCCCGATCCGGGAAGATCCCACATGCCGCAGAGCGGCTAGGCCCGTGAGCCATGGCCGCTGAGCCTGCGCGTCCGGAGCCTGTGCTCCGCCACGGGAGAGGCCACAACAGTGAGAGGCCCGCGTACCGCAAAAAAAAAAAAAAAAAAAAAAAAAAAGAAATAGAGAATTACTGGGAGGTGGGGGGTGGGTGGAGGGAGGGGCAACTTAACTTTAAAAAGCCAGGGAAGGCAACTTCCCTGGTGGTCCAGCAGTTAAGACTTCGCCTTCCAATGCAGGAGGTGCAGGTTTGATCCCTGGTCGGGGCTAAGATCCCACATGCCTCGCAGCCAAAAAACCAAAACATAAAACAGAAGCAATATTGTAACAAATTCAATAAAGACTTTAAAAGTTGTCCCCATCAAAAAAAATCTTAAAAAAAAAAAAAAAGCCAGGGAAGGCCTTTCTGAAGATGTGGAATTTGACAAGATGATGGAAAGAGTTTGGGAAAGAGTGGTCCAGGCAGAGGGAACAGGACATGCAGAGTCCTAGAGGTGAAAGAGCTTGACATGTTTCAGAAACAGAACAGACAGTGTGGGTAGAAAACAAAGGTTAAGGGAAAGGGTGGGATGAAATGAGGTGAAGAGGTGGGCAGGGACCAGCTCACATAGGATCTTAAAGCCTGTGGTGGAACATTTGTTTTTTAATTTATATATATTTTTTATTTTTGGCTGCATTGGGTCTTCGTTGCTGCGTGCAGGCTTTCTCTGGTTGCGGCGAGCAGGGGCTACTTTTTGTTGGGGTGCATGGGCTTCTCATTGCAGTGGCTTCTCTTGTTGCGGAGCACAGGCTCCAGGCGCACGAGCTTCAGTAATTGTGGCGCATGGGCTCAGTAGTTGTGGCTCGTGGGCTCTAGAGCGCAGGTTCAGTAGTTGTGGCACACGGGCTTAGTTGCTCTGCGGCATGTGAGATCTTCCCGG
The DNA here is from genome assembly GCF_963924675.1 of Phocoena phocoena. NCBI lineage: Eukaryota > Metazoa > Chordata > Mammalia > Artiodactyla > Phocoenidae > Phocoena > Phocoena phocoena. Next base: position 73,993,000 of record NC_089220.1, read on the forward strand.
ACCAGGGCTCGAACCCACTGGCAGGCAGGTTCTTAACCACTGCACCACCAGGGAAGTCCGGAGCATTTGGATTTTATGCCAGGTTCAGTGGGAAGGTATCAACTGTATTCAAGCATGATATACATGATGTGGGTTTCTTGAAGGCAAGTTCCGTGTCCTTGACATTCTGCTGCCCCACAGAACTGGCATCAGATAACAATAGTAACAGTTGCTTTGAGCCAACATTTACACATCATGGACCAGGCACTGTTCTCAGGCTTCTTCTTTTTTTTTCTTTTTTAATGAATGAATCTTTTTTTAAAAAATTAATTAATTTATTTATTTTTGGCTGCATTGGGTCTTCGTTGCTGCACGTGGGCTTCTACTCTTTGTTGCCGTGTGCTGGCTTCCCATTGCGGTGGCTTCTCTTGTGGAGCACAGGCTCTAAGCGCACGGGCTTCAGTAGTTGTGGCGCACGGGCTTAGTTGCTCCGTGGCATGTGGGATCTTCTCCGACCAGGGCTCGAACCCGTGTCCCCTGCACTGGCAGGCCGATTCTTAACCACTGCGCCACCAGGGAATTCCAGTTCTCAGGATTCTCTCAATCCTCTGTTCCATTATTATCCCATTTGACAGACGAGGAACCAGAGGCTCCCAGAGGTCACATAGCTTGCCAAGGTTGGAGTCGGCTAGTGTCGGAGCCAGGATTAGAATGCAGCCAATCTGGATGCCGTGGGGTCCAAAGAGAGGAGAACCGGAAGAATCCATGAGCACCCGAGAAGTTCTGAGTAGAACAGGTCACGGGGTGGGATGAGGAGGAGATCAGCTGATTGGCCCCGCTGGGAAAGGACAAGAGTGGGAGAGAAGACTGGGACCCAGAAAGCCTGATGGAGGGGTTCCTGCCTTTCTACCCCCTGAGTAGTGGCAAACGCAAGCCCCGAAGCTGAGGGCCCCCCTGCCTGAGGCTGCCGCCCACCCAGGGTCTTAGCCTACCACCCAGCCTGGGTTTTCTCCAACCTAACCTGGAGCCCAGAACTCTCCCTGACCAAGTTAGAATCACCTGAAACCTCAGTTTGCGAAGGAGAGGGCGGAGATGAGGCATAAGGACAGGAAGAAGGTTCCTCCTGCCCTCAACAAAGAAGCACTTTGAACTTTCATGAAGGTACAAGCTGGGGGCGCAGGGGGAGTTGTGGGGAGCCAAGGTGAAGAGGAAAGGCCATTGTGCTACGCACTTTACGTATATTTACTCCTCACCAAAGCCACTGTTCCAGATGAGGAACTGAACTTCAGAGATGTTCCAGAGCTTGACCAAGGTCACAGAGCTGACAAACCAGGATTCACTCCCAAGTCTGACCGGCTCCATTTCCTGCCTGGGCAATCCAGAAGCACAGACTTGTGTTCTGCAGGTGTGCACTCTAACCCCCTCACCTAGTTCCAGGCACTAGCTAGGCGCTCAGCTACAATGAGGGCAGTGAGGCTCACTGCCCTCCTCCCAAACCACCATTTTGCCAGGTCCCAGCACTTCCTTCCTGCTTAGTCTTTTCCGGCCTCCATCTGTTTCCCCTGTGCCAATCAGGGCACTCATCTCTGGAACAGCGTTTCCTGCCCACCTCCATCTTGAGCCCCAATTTGTCTTGGCGGTCCCCTGGGCAGAGATCATATACCAAGTCACTCCCCAGAAGCTGAATATCTGTGTTCCAGGCAGCCAGCACCCCCCCCACCAGGGCTGGGGTCTGGGAGAAGTTGGACCAGGCTGGAACTGGAATGGGGGAACTCTCCCTTGAGATGCATCTGGAAATGTTAAAGTTCCTCTCCCATCCTAAAGGAGTCTGAGTTTGTTCACAGGTGCCCAAGCAACAGGGAGAGGAAGGAGCTGGGTCAGGTGCTTCCCCCTCCCCTGCTGGCAAATGCCTGGAAGAGTGGGCCTGTGGAATGCGAAGGTGGAGGGGGATGGGATGGGAGGGGAGGGGGGAGCCTCTCTGTATCCCCGGCCTCAGGTTCACAAAGGGCCTTAAATTAGACTTCTGATGTTATCTCCAAATGACGCTATACATACATAGAGCCATTGTCTATGTGTTTGAAGTGTTAATGTGTTAAATGTAAATATTGAAAACATGCTACAGTTTTTCAATCCAGTTTGGCATCTAACTTTTTAAATTCCAGGAACCTCAAAAACGGAAGAAGGAAGGCTTCTCTGGAGCCTCTGAGAGGCCTCGATGTGTTCTTTCCCAAAGGACGAACGCGGGGTGGGCGGGGAGGGGGCGGGCAACTGGAGGGAGGCAGCGCACGCGAAGGAGCAGTAACTGGGCCGGAGAGGTGCGGGGGACCCGAGCCGCGTCCTTCCAGCCGAAGCTTGGGGGCAATCCCATTTCCTCTGAAAGTGTCCTGCCCTTTTGTGCCCGAAGTCCCCACTTTTGCTCCTCAAGAGCGAGCCAGAGTGAGGCAGCGGACAGGTCTAGACTGGCAGAGAAGCATTAAGAGGCGGCACAACCGGCCTGCCCGCGGCTCCGGGACCAGATGCTCAGGCATCACGTTTTCTCGCCTGGGCTAGAATCCGTGTCCAGCCCCAGACCCCTGCGGAGGCCCTGCCAAGGGAGTAGACAGGCTCCGCGGAGGACCCCAGAAAGGCGGAAGGAGCGTGCTCCCTCCCAAGGGAAAGACAGATGTGGGGCTAATGAAAGGGATGCAGAGAGGCGCGGGGCTGGCGGGGGAGATCGGGGGCGTGACGGGGAGAGGAAAGCTCCCGGGAGGGAGCGAACCAGACCACCTGGAGGTTCGCCGCGACGCCGGGCTGCAGCCGACGGGGAAGACGAGCCGGGAGGGGGCGTGCAATTTGGCCCGAGGGTCCTGAGCTGAAACTCAACACCCGCCTTTGGAGGGATCGTCCTTCTTTCTCCTCCTCCCCTTCCCTTCCCCTCCCTTTTCCCCTCCCTCCTTTCTCTTAATCCCCGGGACTGAGCCCCGCGCCGGAGCGGAGAGGGCCCGAGGGGAGGAGAAAGGAGCTGCACAGAAAGGGCGCCGGGAGCCCGGGAAGGGGAGGGGAGGGGAGACGCGAGCCGCGAGCGGGGGGTGAGCCTGAAGGCCGCGCGCGACCCCCGGAGCCTTCCCAGCGCTCTCAGTGTCCCCCCCCCCCCCCCAGCCCCACCTCCAGGCGAGTCCGCAGGGCCCTGGCCTCTGCTCCTCCTTCGCCTTCTCTTTGCTCCTTCTTTTGCTTTGTGGCCTTTCTCTCGGCTTCCAGAGACACCCGGGCTGCCCCGAGCCCTGGGGCGCGCGGAGAGGGCCCGCCAAGGGTGCGTGTAAGCGGGACGGCGGAGCCAGCGCCGAGGGCCGGGGGCCGAGGGTGGGAGCGGGAGCGCCGGCGTCTAGGGCTGGAGGGGGGCGTGTGGGGAACGCCGTCCCACCCCTTCGAGCCGGGCCCGCGTGCGGGTAGCGAGGCGTCGTCGCGGCGCCCCCAGACCCCCAGGCGCGCTGCGAGCTAGTGTGCGTGTTTGGGAACCCGCTTCCTCGCCGGGGCTGCGAGAGTCTGGGCAGAAGGCAACCACTCGCGCCGCCCAGCCCAGACGCCGCGCTCTGCGAGACATTCGGCGCCAGCCTGGCCTCGGTTCGCCAAGTCGGGCGAGTTTGAAGAGGGACGAACGTCTCAGTTTTCACTGCCCCCCCACCCCTCCCTCGCAGCGGGGCTGCCGCAGAGCCCCCGACGCCCCTCAGCCTCGGGAGCACCGCTCTCCGGCGCGGCAGCCGGGTGGGGAGGCTTGGCCCCTAAACTCGCTCGTCCAGCCCGACCGCCCCGGCGGCTTCTCCCTGCCCTCGGGGCCGTCCTGAGCGGCCCGGAGAGGCGTCGAGCGCAGCCCCAGCTCCCGCCTCCTCGCCCGCCCTGGCACTGGAAGGGAGCTTTGGGCCCGTGCGGATCCGGGGTGCCCCCTCGGCCTAGGACAGGCAGCTCCGGGGGCCTGGTCCACCCGGCAGCCCCCGGGAGGCCGCGGGGACGGGGCAGAGCGCGCGCCCTTGGATGAGGTCCCGCAGCGACGCCCCGGCCCGCCCCGCTCCTCCTCCTGCCCGGCCAAGCTGCCTCCCATTTGGGGAGTTTCGTGGGTTTTCTTTCTCCTCCTCCAACCTCTGCGGAGGCCACGACTCAGGCGCCGCAGCAGGGGGCCGCCTCCATGGTGCGGGGCAGCCGCTGCTGAAGTCAGCGAAACCGAGCCTGGCCTGGAGCTGGCCGCGCGGAAGGCCAAGGCCATGGCCATAGCCACGTCGGTGAGTCCACCAGAGAGAGGAGGCTGCCGGGCAGAGACGTCCACAGCCTGTCCTGCACTGCTGTCACTTTTATTTCTGCCTTCTCTTTGTCTCACTCCTTGGTCCCTTGCTTCTTTGGGAGACTGTGTCCCCCTTCTGGCACTTTTGTTTCCCTTTCCCCCTCTCACTCCTCATCCCTAGCTCCTACTGGATCTGGCCTCCCCCTTCTCTCCTCCCGCTCCCCATTCTCCCCTTTTTCTTTCCAGAGGCTGCTCCTGGAAGGAGGGGAGGGGGCAAGCCTGAGTCCTATCTGTCCTTATGGGCGGGAACAGATGGCCACTGGATGTTGGCAGGGGCTTGTGATTGGGAGGCTAGTAAAAGGTTGGGAGGGGGCTGAAAGAACAGAGGTGGCTTCAGGGAAATAGGAGAGGGCGAAGGGCCCAAGGGGGCCCTTCTCTAGAGGAGGGATGGCAGAAAGGTGGGAAATAAAGTAAAAGAGGGAGATAGGGCAGGGAGCAAGAGAAAATAGAGGGAGGAGGGGAGGTGATGTCAGCCAGCCTCTGGCCACTTTCCTAGGACTGGGGACAAAGGGAGGAGACAGCTGGCATGATGGGCCAGTGGGGAGGAGGCCTCCCAGTGAGCGTGTAGCCCACGGCCACCCCCCTTTAAGACAGCCACTCCCTCACAAGTCAGCTGGGCCCCTGAGGAGGGGGTAGAGCTGGGGTGGCCACACCCATCATCAATCAGTCTATCAGGGACTCTGGCCTGGGTTCCCGCAATTGCAAGGCCCAGAGGTTTGGTCCCATTGGACAGAATTCAAACCTGACACAGGGAGGAACTCTTCACAGCCCCGCCCCTGCTTTCTGTCCTCTACTGCCTGTAGTCTGAATCCAAGCAACTCTGTCCCCTTTCCACCCTTCCCTAGGCCTTAGGATTCCCAGGGAAAGCGAGGCTGCCACCTGCTTTCTGGCCCCTTCTGAACGGGCATCCTGCGGAAGGAGGATTGTGAGGCTGGGAAGAGAAGCATGGCTTCTGACGTCCTCCCACACCCCCCGAGGATGAGTTAGATTTTCATTCCTTCTCAGACCAAACTCCTCTTAGCTCCTCAATCTGTATGATGGTGAGCAGACCCTAGTTCGGAGCCAGAAGAGGGGGAGGTCCTGAACCTAGTGGGGTACTCTGACATGAAGATGCCTTCTCAGGAGCCAGCTGGTCAGCTGGTCAACTTTGTAGTCCCAGGAGGTAGATCTTTCTTCTGCCTGGGGGAGCGAGGGGTGTTGGTATTTATGCTTATGAAGCTCACAGGATCCTAATAACAGCTAATATTTATTGAGTATTTACTGGCCCTAAGCTGGCCCTGAGCTTTGTCTGGGTTTGTCCTGGTTCTTTGATGCATTATCTCGCCCACTCCTCACAACAGCCCTGTGAGGCTGGTACTGTTATTATCTGAAAGTGGATATTCAGCTGTGGATATGGAATTCTATAAAGGAGGAAACGGAAGCTTGGAGAGGTTAAACAAACTGCCTAAAGTCACCCAGCTCGAAAGTGGCAGAGCCAGGACTCAAACTCAGGTCTGTCTGCCTCAGAAACCGTGCTTTTAACCCCCTGGCTAGATCCAAAACGCCAATTTCTTAATTTACAGTTAGAAAGGAAAAGGCCAGGCTAACCAGGAATTTGTGTCATCTGGCTAGCGTATTGGCTTTCTGTGGGACAACATCCTTTAGAAGCCAAAATATAATCAGAAGAGGGTTTGATCATTTGGAATCAGGCAAGAGAAGTCAGCTTATTGTTAAAATCACCCAGCCATAAAGGGCTGGACTACCTCTCCACCTGAGGGAAACACCGGCCAGGCCACGGGGAACATGCACTCATGCTGGCTGAGCCAGACACCCTTCCCCCAGGGCCTGGTGGCCAAATGCAGCCTGCAAGAGATCTTGAGCTTGAGATGTTTCACTGAGTTAGCCAGCCCACGTGGATTACCTGTTCAGTAATGCCTAACTACCTGCTTTCTACCACTGCCTGGGATCCTGCCAGCAGGCTCGGGTCACTTAGGAAACATAACTGAAGCGGAATATATTTTGACATTGTGAGTGGCTTAAGCTTGATTCTACCAAATAACTTGGTGGAACCAGAGCCCAGTGAAGAGAGACTAGCAAAGGGAACTTGGGCATCATGAAGACTTCCTATGAACTTGAGTCATGTTTGAGCCATGGGTCCTCTTTTTGTTTTGTTTTTTAGGTCTTTTTGTTGTTGTTATCTTTTTATTTTATTTTTTAATTTTTATTATTTAATTCTGTTTTGTTTTGTTTTTTTTGCGGTACGCGGGCCCCTCACTGTTGTGGCCTCTCCCGTTGCGGAGCACAGGCTCCGGACGCGCAGGCTCAGCGGCCATGGCTCACGGGCACAGCCGCTCCGCGGCATGTGGGGTCTTCCCGGACCGGGGCACAAACCCATGTCCCCTGCATCGGCAGGCGGACTCTCAACCACTGTGCCACCAGGGAAGCCCTATTTAATTCTGTTTTATTTTTGGCCGTCTTGGGTCTTCGTTCCTGCGCACAGGCTTTCTCTAGTTGCGGCGAACGGGGACTACTTTTGGTTGTGGTAAGCGGGCTTCTTATTACAGTGGCTTCTCTTGTTGCGGAGCGTGGGCTCTAGGCGTGTGGGCTTCAGTAGTTGCAGCACGCAGTAGTTGTGGCCCACGGGCTTAGTTGCTCCGCGTCATGTGGGATCTTCGTGGACCAGGGCTCACACCCGTGCCCCTTGCATTAGCAGGTGGATTCTTAACTACTGCGCCACCAGGGAAGTCCCTTTTTTTTTTTTTTTTTGATTGAAGTATAGTTGATTTACAATGTTGTGTTACTGCTGTACGGCAAAGTGATTCAGTTATACATATACATGTACATCCTTTTTTATATTCTTTTCCACTATGGTTTATCATAGGATATTGAATATAGTTCTCTGTGCTATACCGTAGGACACTGTTGTTTATCCCTTCTATATATAATAGCTCACATCTGCTAACCCCAACCTCCCACTCCATCCCTCCCCCAGTCCCCTCCCCCTTGGCAACCACCAGTATGTTCTCTATGTCCATGATTCTGTTTCTGTTTCATAGATAGGTTCATTTGTGCCATACTTTAGATTCCACATATAAGTGATATCATATGGCGTTTGTCTTTCTCTTTCTGACTTACTTCACTTAGTATGATAATCTCTAGTTGCATCCACGTTGGTGTAAATGGCATTATTTCATTCTTTTTTATGGGTGGGTAATATTCCATTGTATATATGTACCACATCTTCTTTATCCATTCATCTGTCAACGGACATCTATGTTGTTTCCATGTCTTGGCTGCTGTGAACTTAGGGGTGTGTGTTTCTTTCTGAATTATAGTTTTGTCCGGATATATGTCATGGGCCCTCTTGACTTAACTACTGTTACTTATATAAGAAGAAAAAAGTGGATGCTTTTTTTTGGGGGGGGGGGGGGTGCGCTGCACAGCTTGTGGGATCTCAGTTCTGTGACCAGGGATTGAACCTGGGCCACGGCAGTGAAAGCCTGGAATCCTAACCACTAGGCCACCAGGGAACTCCCAAAAAGTAGATCCTTATGCTTATGGTTGTGAAGAGGCAGCAGAGGAGTGAGTGAGAGGCTCTGGAATCCCACAGCCTGGAGTCCAAATCATGCTGCACCAGCTGTATGTCGTTGGGCAAAGTACCAACCTCTCTGTTCCAATTTCCTTTCCAAATGGGGATAATGATGGCTCCTCCCTCATCAGGTTGTTGTGAGGATTAAATGAGATGAGATGATTAGTGCAAACACTCGCTCAGTGTCTGGCTATATAATTTGCACTTGATGTCTGTGGCTTACCTGAGCCTGTAGCTCTCAAAGGAAAAAGCTTAGATGTCCCCACCAGACAGGACTGGAAACAGGCTGATAAATGTTTGCTCTTGGTTGGTCCACCAGCCCCCTTGCATACACACACACACACACACACACACACACACACACACACACAAACACACACGAGCGTATACACTTTTCTCCATGATAACCTCAGCCTCTGCTGGTAGAGCCTTACTTGCTCAGACTGAGAACAAAACAATTGCTTTGGTTTCTGTTTTCTTCCTTATTATGTCGAGGCTGTGTCTGGGCTGGGCTTCTGCCACTCCTTCTCAGAATACGGGGTTTCTGGAGCTGCTTAATCTAACCTGCTTATAGGGGATGCTAACTGGGAAACGGAAGGTAAAGGAGATCCTATGGGAGACCTTTTCAGGACTTCCTCATGTAATTCATTCAACATATGTTCATGGAGGACTGATTCCAGGTTAGGCCTATTGCAGAGGCTAGGAATATAGAAATCCCTTTTCTCACAGGGCTGACAGTACAAGGGAAGAAATTGATTTTTTAAAGTAAATAGACAAATAGTATAAAGTACTGTGAAGGAAACAATGGGTGGAGACAGACACAGAATGGGGTGGGGAGAAGAGTGAGAAGAAGACATTTAAGAAGAACTGAAGGATGAAAAAGGGCCAGTCAAATGAATAGTCAGGGGACAGGTAAAGGGACTGCAAAGGCCCTGAGGTGGGAAAGAGCTTGTCTAGATCAAGGAATAGAGAGGGAGAATGCAAGGGATGAAGCTGGAGACAGGCAGGGCTGAGTCAGGAGGTCAGATTTTTAGCTTGAGGGAAGTGGGGAGCTCTATTTTTTGAGCAGGGGGTGACATGACCTGATATGTGTGTGAAGAGCCCTCTCCCTACTCCCACCTCACCCATCAGGCCCAGCTGGCCCGGGCACTGTACGACAACACCGCCGAGTCCCCCCAGGAACTGTCCTTCCGCCGAGGGGACGTTCTACGGGTGCTGCAGAGGGAAGGCGCTGGTGGGCTGGACGGCTGGTGCCTCTGCTCCCTGCACGGCCAGCAGGGCATTGTGCCTGCCAACAGAGTGAAGCTCCTTCCCAATGGCCCGGCACCCAAGCCTGGCCTCTCCCAGGTGCCGCCAGCCCAGCCAGGCTCACCACATCCAGCCCCAGAGCACAGCAATGAGGACCAGGAGGTGAGAGCAGGAGCCCCCCAAAACCCCAAGCCAGGACATTCCCGTCCGCCGGTGCCTGCACGTGGAGGAGGGAGAGCCCTGAGACGGCAGCTCTGCACCGACTCTGCTGTACTAATCCTGGTGGCCGACCCTTTCTGGGCTCTTTCCCCACTGGTACAGGGAGGGGGTTGGAAGATGTCTAACCTCCTCCCGGGCACACATTATCTGATCCCCTGGTCCCCACACCACCTGACCCACCCGCCTGTGTTGATCCCCCAGGTGTATGTGGTGCCACCCCCAGCTCGGCCCTGTCCTACCTCGGGACCTCTGGCTGCACCCTGTCCGCCCTCCCCTGATCCCATCTACAAGGTCCCCAGAGGCAGTGGGACCCAACAGGCTGCCCCTGGAGATGCCCTGGAGGTGAGGGCTAGAGGTTTGTGTGTATGTTGGGCAGGGAACAGATGGCTCTCGGGGCTAGGGGTTAGCAGAACGGGGGCCCACTGCTGAGACTGAGAGTAACCAGCTGCTTCCTCTCCAGGTCTATGACGTACCCCCCACTGCCCTCCGAGTTCCCTCCAATGGCCCCTATGACTCCCCGGCCTCCTTCTCCCGCCCTCTGGCCTGGGTTGTCCCCCAGTCCCTTGGAGAAGATGAAGCTCCCTATGACGTGCCTCTGGCCCCAAAGCCACAGTCAGACCTGGAGCCAGATCTGGACTGGGAGGGGGGCCGAGAGCCAGGGCCCCCCCTCTACGCTGCCCCCTCCAACCTGAAACGAGCATCCGCCCTGCTCAATCTGTATGAAGCACCGGAGGAACTGCTGGCAGACGGGGAAAGCGGGGGCACTGACGAGGGCATCTACGACGTCCCCCTGCTGGGGCCGGAGACATCCCCTTCTCCAGAGCCCCTGGCAGCCTCGGCTTCCAATGACCTGGACGCCCTGGCCCTGCTTCTGGCCAGAAGCCCCCCACCCGCACACAGGCCCCGCTTGCCCTCAGCTGAGAGCCTGTCCCGCCGCCCTCTGCCGGCCCTGCCTGTCCCGGAGGCCCCCAGCCCTTCCCCGGCTCCCTCTCCTGCTCCAGGCCGGAAGGGCAGCATCCAGGACCGGCCTCTGCCCCCACCCCCACCCCGCCTGCCGGGCTACGGGGGCCCCAAGGTCGAGGGGGATCCAGAGATCGGGGAGGTGGAGGACCATCAAGAAGGACACCACAATGAGTATGAGGGCATCCCGATGGCCGAGGAGTATGACTACGTCCACCTGAAGGTGAGCTCGCCTCCAGCCAGCCCCACCAGAAATGGCTCCAGGAGAGCCAGCAAGGAGGGCTAAGGCCCCAGATGCAGACCCCCGCTTCCTCCCTTCCCTTCTTCCGCATCCATGGCCCTGTACCCTATGGCCTGGGCCCCAGTACTTGGCCACATCACTTGTATCGGTGCCACATTCCTCCCCCTAAACCCAGCCTGGGGTCTCTGAGACCTCTGACCTGCCACCAGAGCTCTCCCGGACCTAGAGTCAAAGGGTTGCAGATCTGATGGCAGGAGAGACCTTCGGGAGGACGTGGGAGTGGGGAGGTGCAGGAAGACCACGGAGGCTAGACCCCAGCCTGCTCCCCCACCCCTGCACTGAGACCCTCTCCCCCACTGCAGGGCATGGATAAAGCTCAGGGAGCCAGGCCCCGGGATAAGGCCTCCCCAGGGGATCCTGAACTGCTGGAGAGGGGGCCACCAGAGCAGCAGGTAACCCCATGGGGGTGGTGCTAGAGAAGGGGCACTAGGGGCAGGGAGGAGCAGGAACTTGGAGGAAGGGCTGTTCTCAACTCGAGCATCAAGGGAAATCGATTTAGGATGGGAGTAAGAGTTCAGTGAAATGGGACAGTTGGAGTAGAGAGGAGTTAGAATTCAGGAAGGAGCTGGAACTTAGAAAAGGATATCAGGGGGCTTCCCTGGTGGCGCAGTGGTTGAGAGTCCGCCTGCCGATGCAGGGGACACGGGTTCGTGCCCCGGTCCGGGAAGATCCCACATGCCGCGGAGCGGCTGTGCCCGTGAGCCATGGCCGCTGAGCCTGCGCGTCCGGAGCCTGTGCTCCGCAACGGGAGAGGCCACAACAGTGAGAGGCCCGCGTACCACAAAAAAAAAAAAAGATATCAGGGATTCGGAAAGAATGTGTTGGAGAAGAGTCAGAAAAGCGAGCAGTCAGGGGAGCAGAAGAGTTGCTGGGCCGGGTGACTTCTGAGGCCCCTTCCAACTGTGAATTCCTGGGTTCCTAAGAGACCTGGCTCCTAATCCCAGCTCCACCACTAAGAAGCCGGGGGCTCTGAAGCCGCCAGTTAATCTCTCTGGGCCTCGGGAAAGTGAGATGGTCTCCTTGACCTGATCTAGAATGGTCCCAATCACAATAGCTACCATTTGTCAGGTTTGTACCAAGCGCCACACCCTGTGCTCAGCACTGATCGCAGCCGTAGTTAGCACTCACATAGTGCTTACAGTGTGCAATGCTCTGTTCTCAGCCCTTTCTGTACATCGTATCAGCTAATCTTCACCGCAGCCTTAGGAGGCAGAGACGAGCGCTGCACTCTCCAGTCTGGTAGCCACCAGCCACATGCGGCTACCGATCCCTCCAAATGTGACCGGTCCAAACTGAAGTGTACTGTAAATGAAAAGTGCACACCAGATTTTGCAGACTTAGTATGAAAAACAATCTCAACAATTTTCGTATTGATTACAGTGTTGAAATTACAACATTTTTAATATATGGAGTTAGAAAATATGTACCAATTTCTTTGGACTTTTCTTAATGTGGCTACTAGAAAATTTGAAATTACATGGGTGGTTCGCCTTACGTTTACACCGGACAGTGCAGTCCTAGGCTCCCCATTTTAGAGACAAGGAAACAATGAAGTTCAGAGACTTGTTTTTGAGGTTGTTTGTATCCAGATTTATCTGACATCAATTCTGGGTACCTTCCTGCCACTCGCTATGAGAATCTAAATTGTCTGATGGGCAGAGGTATGATCTAAAGGAATTGAGCTCAGGGAGAAAGGAAGGAATGAGGAACAAAGGGAGGGAAGGAGAAAGGAAATGAAGACAAAAGTGGCAGTAGTGAGAGCAATCCCACTGACCACTCTTCTTGCCCGCAGGAGGCCCCGTCCCCAGGGGAGCCACTGGTTCTTCCCGCCGGAGATCTACAGCTCCTGCACTTCTACGCCGGGCAGTGCCAGGGCCACTACTCAACACTGCAGGCAGCCGTGGCGGCCCTGATGTCCAGCACCCGGGCCAACCAGCCCCCGCGCCTCTTCGTGCCCCACGGCAAGCAGGTGCTGGTGGCTGCTCACCGCCTGGTGTTTGTTGGGGACACCCTGGGCCGCCTGGCAGCCTCCACCCCTCTGCGAGCACAGGTCGGAGCTGCAGGCACAGCGCTGGGCCAGGCATTGCGGGCCACGGTGCTGGCCGTCAAGGGGGCCGCCCTGGGCTACCCATCCGGCCCTGCGGCCCAAGAGATGGTGCAGTGTGTGGCGGAGCTGGCAGGGCGGGCCCTGCAATTTACCACCCTGCTCACCAGCCTGGCTCGCTGAGCCCCTTGGCCCTGCTCTGCCCTCGCCTGCCTGCCAGAGCCCCCTCAAGGCCTTGGGCAGCTGGAGGGCTCTCTTTTAGGGACTAGGAGAGGTGGAGGCATCTCTCCCCCTCCCTGCCTCTTCCAGTCATCTCAGCCTCTCACGGAGGCACCTCCTTCCCTACCCCGCAGCTTTTTGTACGAGCCATTTTGTATAAGTTATTTATATTTAATATTATTCCCTGCTTTGTCAGGGGCAGGCGCCAGGCCCTCCAGGGCAAGGAGGAACTGGACCTTCCTCCTCCCTCAGCCTGACGCAGAGGTTCTTGGGCACCGCGTGGCCGCCTGCCTCTGGGATTTCAGCCCCACAGAGGTTCAGGTAGCTGAAACCTGAATCATTTTCAGATTCTGGGGGAAGGGGCCACCCGGAGCCCCTTTCCTGTCCTGTGTCTTGGCTCTAGAACATCAGTGCCTCACTGTTAGCTGAGAGTGAGGGCAGGACGTTGGCCACCCAGAATGGGAAGGCCTGGGAGAGGCCAGAGGGCTCCTCCCCACAGGAGGCAGGAGAGCTGGGCCTTGGGCGCTGGTGCATCTCAATAAACCAGGCTGTCTGGTTCCCTGACTCTGCTTCTTGGGAGCCTGGGGAGTGGGCCTGGCACCCTTGGCCAAAACGATGAGACGCATGCTGTGGGCAGGCTGCCCTTAGGGTTTTGGGGAAAATTTTGCTGTTTCTTCAACAACTATTCATCTGGCAGGTTCTCCGCTCCCATGTGATGTGCCAGGCGCTGTTCTGAAGGTATATCATGGGGGTGGGCTGAATATAAACGAGTCAGCTAAAAGAAGTAAGTAAAGAAAGAAACCTGCCACAAAGTTTACAGTTGCTGGTAATGGAAATAAACAGGGTGATATGCCAGACCACGTAGATGAGGAGAGAGGCCACTGGAGACTTTAGACAGAATTGTTGGGGAGGTGAGGTGGTCTCTGTGCTGAGACTCGGAGGATGAGAGAACCGAGAAGAGTCTGCGACGCCGCATACCAGGAAGGCAGGCCCTGATTTGTGACCAAGGCCTCTCCTCCAAGACCTCCAAGACCAATGTCAAGTGATGTCATTAGAGAGGTGCACATGTGGAGAGGGTGGCCACAAGAGAGCCTTCATGGTGCCATGCTGGAGAGGTCACCCCAGCTGTCGTGCTGCTGGCCTGGGCGCCCTCTCCCTTCAGTTAACCCAAGAAGGTCTAGCCCCTTAAACTCCCCTTTCCAGGCTTCCTGACTGTCCTTCTGGACACACCATCTTTTAGAGGAGCTGAGGGGCCAGTGAATTTAATGCGTTGGAAGTCCATAGTCCACGGGGCTTTGGTGAAATTAATGGGCCATGGCTTAGATAGGGGATCACTCCAGCCATTTACCACAAGGGAAGTAGTCCAAGCCACAGATCCATTGCTTCAGTTCTGCTTTCCCAAGATGCTACTCTGGCACAGTGACTGCGTTGGAGGCACCCCAAAATTCAATCACACTCTTAGTCCCTTGGCCCCTTTCCCCATGCATTTGCCTCCTCCATTTTGGGTTCTTTGTTCTCATTTCACTCTCAAAAGGAAACTCATTTTCAGATTCTGAGGCCACCAAAATTTACCCCAGGTGTTGAAGACTTGTAACAGGGGCCATCCTCCATCACCTTCCAGAAAGAATTTCAAGAGATCAGCCCGGAATTAGAGTCAGAAGTCTCTGTGCAAGTTTCCATGTACCTATATGTCTGCAGGTAAATCCCGTCAGTCCCTCCAAGTCCTGGTTTCATCTTTAATATGAGGATGAACATAATGGTCTCGCAGGCTTATTGTGAGTCCCTAACAAGACAATGCATGTAAACAGCCCAGCACCACAGAAAGTTAAAGGGATTATAATTCCAGGACAGACACGAGGACACAAACAAACCCCCAAGGAATGTTGGCTGTGACAGCACCAAAAGTAAATCCCGAAGAGATGCTCAAATGAGTTGGGGGAGGGAAAGTGGTGTGAGGTTGCTTACTGCATTAGAATAGTTTCCCATATTTAGAAAATTTCTGAACAGAGGAGGCAAATTAAAAGTGTGGTTCAGTGGAGACAAGAGAGAATGGATTTCCCGGCTGAGACTGATAGGACATGCCTTTTCAACCCTTCCCTGGAATTAGAGAATAAAGTACCTATTAGATATCAAGTCTCTTAGAGAAGTGTATCTCAAACTTTAATGTACATACACCTAGGGATCTGGTTAAAATACAGATTATGACTCAAAGGGCTGCGATTCTGCATTTCTAACAAGCTCCCAGGTTACACAGCTGCTGGTAGTCTGTAAATCACACTCTGAGTAGGGGGAGGAGAAGCCTTCTAGGTGTAAAGACCAGCTTAATGCAAGGGACCCGTGGCACTGGAAAACCTGAAAGAACGTCAGTGTGACTGGAGCGCAGAGAGTTTGGGGAGAGATGTGAGGTGGAGCTGCAGAGAGCACAGGGTCACGTTTGAGATATCTAGAAAATTAGTATTTACCTTGACAGTGAGAAGACATTGAAGGCTGTTAAGTAGGAAAGGGACATGAACAGATACACTTTTTTTTTTGGCTATGTGGGGTCTTTGTTGCTGCGCGCAGGCTTTCTCTAGTTGCAGCAAGCGGGGGGTACTCTTCTTTGTGGTGCGCAGCCTTCTCCTTGCAGTGGCTTCTCTTGTTGCGGAGCACGGGCTCTAGGCGCACAGGCTTCAGTAGTTGTGGCACGGGGGCTCAGTAGTTGTGGCACACGGGCTTAGTTGCTCCGGCATGTGGGATCTTCCTGGACCAGGGATCGAACCCATGTCCCCTGCATTGGGTGGCAGATTCTTAACCACTGTGCCACCAGGGAAGTCCCAGATGTGCATTTTGAAAAGATCACTCTGTCTGCACTATGAACAACAGATGGGGAAAAGGGATGGAAACAAAGCAGATGCAGAACACTGGTTAAGAATTGAGGCTAAAGCAGTCTGTACAACAGGTAGCTTGACTAGTGGTGGTAGAGTTGGAGAGAAACAGAATATCTGAGAACTATATAGGAAGTAAAACGGACAGGATTTTGTAAAGGATCTGACATGGGGGTAAGGAAGAGGGCGCTCCAAGGGCAGTCAACTGAGCATCTGGCCACAACTGGATGATGAGGGTGCCATTCAGTGAGGAAAGAAGCACTAGAAGACAACCAGGGTGGTGGGGGGTTGGGGGAAAACATGAGTTTGGTCTTGGATGTATTGAGTTTGAGATCCCTGTGAGTCATCCAAGGTAAGAAGTCAAATAAGAGATGGCTTCATGGGTCTGGGGCTCAGAAGAGAGGTGGGAACTGGAAATGTAGATCTGGGGATCAGGTTTGTATTGGCTCGGATTGTTTATACTGGGGGTGATCGAAGCCGTGGGCACAGGTGAGATTCCCGAGGTGGAAAGAACAGTGTGAGATGAGAGGAGGACCTAGAACCAAGCCTCTGAAGATCACAGACACTGAATGATGGCAAGGAGGAGGAGGAGAAGCCTGCAGTAGAGAAAAGAGGAGCAAGAGAAAGAAAACCAGGAGAGTGTGGGACTTAGCAGCCAAGGAAAAAAGTGGTTAGAGGAAGGGGTGGCCAACAGTGCCAAATGCTGTTGAGAAAGGATGGAGACTCAGCCAGGGAGGGGGTGGTGAAACCAGACAAGTGGTCTTGTAGAGGACTAAGGCCAAGGCTGAGCACAGTGCCCAGCCCAGTCCACCATATGCGTGCCCCGTATCATCATTTCCAGTATACCCGTCTGTCTCAGTAAGCTACTCCAAGGTCGGTCTTGTCCATCCTGTTATCCCCAAAGCCCAGCACAAGGCCAGAACATAGCAGACACTTAATAAATTTTACTGATGAATGAGTGGATGGATGGATGGATGGGTGGGTAGGTGGATGGATGGGTAGATGAGAAGGAAGAACTGGAAGCAAAGGAGGAATTGCTGGCATCTGCCTGGGATCTACTATCCTTCAGGGTCTTTTTTTTTCCCCCCCTTTATACCGCAATGGTCCGCAGACCCAGGGAACGGAGACAGAGCCCCATCCTCTCCCTCCGCTGGGCCCTGGCCCCCCTTCCTCTCTCTGACGAAGAGTCTGGACCGAAGGTTCTGCTGACGTGGGAAGGGGAGGAGAGTCTGGAGGAAGGGGAGGGGAAAGCAGCGCAGAGATCGCAGAGACGAAGGAGGCGCCCGCGGCTGCAGAGCTGCAGAGCAGGGTCTCTCCGGCTTCTGTGTCCGGGCACCGGGCGCGCCACTGGGCCAGAGGGCAGTGCAATCCTTTCGGTGCGGGCCGCCAGGGCCCCTGCGGTCGGCAAGCTGGCTCCCCGGGTGGCCACCGGCACCCCCGAGCCCAATGGCGGGGGCGGCAGCAAAATCGACAGCACTGTAGAGATCACCCCCAGCCCCAATGGAGTAAGTGCCCGCGCCCTGGGGGCTACGCCATCATCTCCCAGCACCCCCGCCAAGCGCCCGGCCTTTTCCTCCTGCGCCCCCTCCTCCGCCGCCCGCCTTCCTCCCGCTGGTCCCGGCCTCTTCCCTTACTCTGCGGTTTTCTCCGCTTCACCTTTCTCCTGCCATCACCCCACACACCCCTTACCTCACCCCCCCACACAGCAGGTCGGGACCCTCGGAGATGCGGTGCCCACGGAGCAGCTGCAGGGTGAGCGGGAGCGCAAACGCGAGCGGGATGGGGAGGGCGACGCGGGTGGCGACGGGATGGGCAGCAGCCTGTCGCTGTCCGTGCCCCCCGGCCCCCTCAGCTTCGAGGCGCTGCTCGCCCAGGTGGGGGCGCTGGGCGGCGGCCAGCAGCTGCAGCTCGGCCTCTGCTGCCTGCCCGTGCTCTTTGTGGCGCTGGGCATGGCCTCGGACCCCATCTTCACGCTGGCGCCCCCGCTGCATTGCCACTACGGGGCCTTCGCCCCCAACGCCTCTGGCTGGGAGCAGCCCCCCAACGCCAGCGGCGTCAGCGTCGCCAGCGCCGCCCTAGCAGCCAGCGCCGCCAGCCGCATCGCCACCAGTACGGACCCCTCGTGCAGCGGCTTCGCCCCGCCGGACTTCAACCACTGCCTCAAGGACTGGGACTATAACGGCCTCCCCGTGCTCACCACCAACGCCATCGGCCAGGTGAGGCAGCCTGGTGGGCCGCGGGTTTGGGGGCGGGCCGAGAGCGACCGGCGAGGGGCCTCACACCCACTCCATCCCTCTCACGTCTCTAGTGGGATCTGGTGTGCGACCTGGGCTGGCAGGTGATCCTGGAGCAGATCCTCTTCATCTTGGGCTTTGCCTCTGGCTACCTGTTCCTGGGCTACCCGGCAGACAGGTGAGGGCTGGGCAAGTAGAGAGGAGGGGGTGCTAGGGAGGCTGGCCCAGGCAGCTTGCCTTGGCAAGAGGCTGAAGGGGACTCGGTGGCCTCTGCAGTGTTCTCTGGATTTCTTCTGTTCAATGATATGCAGCCCCACCCCTGTCTCAGCTTCACTCCCCATCAAGAGATACTCCTTCCATACCTCTTCCACACAGGGAATAGCTCTTCCTTCCTTGCCAATCCCTAGACCCATGGATCAGTGGCCTCATCTCAAAAGACAATAGCCCCATCCCTACTGACCAAAATCCCTATATCCACAGATCGAAAATCCTAACTTCTCCTCTATCATCCCTATCACCACCAAGCACCTCCCTCACCATCATCATGGATTGATAGACTCATCCTTGCTAACAGCCCTACCCACCTGGACTGTTAACTCCATCTCAAAGGCCTCATTCCTAAAGCTCATTATGTTAATTTCTAAATATCAACAGCTCCATTCACACTGACCAATAGCTCAACTCTATAAACAAATGACTACCCTCATGGGGGTCAACAGTTCAACCCCCATGGATCAGTGACCACAATAGCACCCCTCCCCCAAGACTAACAGCCCCATCCTCATGGATCTTCAGTGCTCTCAGGTCCTCTCAGATCAAAAGCCCCATTTCCAGGAATCAGTGGCCTCATCTCAAAGATCGACAACCCATCCCCACCAACCAATAGCTCTTCCCAGGGGTCAAAACTCCCATCTCCTCTGATCCTCGACACCGTCACCACCGACCAGGTACTCCATCTCCACTGACCATCCCTGTGCATTATTAAACTCATCTCCACTGGTCTACAGTCTCATCCAAATGGATTTATAGTTCAACTCCCATGGATCAAAGGCAACCCAACATTGAATAATCCAGTTCCCTAAAATCAATGCCTATCCTCACTGCCCAATAGTCACACACCCCTGTGGGCAAATGATCCTAAACCCATAGGTCAATAGCCCCTCCTTATGCATCAGTGGCCTCATACCCACAGACCAGTAGCATCATTCCTGTGGAATAATAACCTCATCCTCAAAGACCAATAATTCAGTCTCCTAAATTCAGTAACCTTAGCCAATAAGCTTAGCCCCATGGAAAAATGGCTCCACCCTATTGGGTCAGTAGCTTCACCCTCAGGCTATCGGTGCCCCCTTCCCAATGACCAGTGACCCCAGTCTATATCCCCATAGATCAGTGGTCTTATCCCCCAAAGTCAATAGCCCAACTCAGTAGCCCTGTCCTCACTGACTTATAGTCAGTGACCATCATCATTGACCAATTGTCTCATCTCCTCTGGTCTGTGACCCCATCCTTACTGATTATTCCTATGGATTAATAGATTCATCCCTACTGGCCAACTGTCGCATCCACATGGACTGAGATCCCTATCCCATGAATCAATAGCTCCATCCTCAAAGATCAACGGTCCAATCTTCAAAGATTAGTGATCATCCCTGCTGATCAATGGTACTATCCCATAGATTAAGAGCTCCATTCCCATGGATCAATGGCTCCATCTTCTGGTCAGTGGCCCCATCCCCACTGACCACCCCTACGGATTAGCAGACCCGTGCCCCAACCCCATGGAAAAATGGCCTCATCCCCCAAAATCAATTACTCAGTCCCCTAAGATCAAGAGCTCCACTTTCACTGACCAATATTATCCCCATGGACAAGTGGCCAATGGCCTACCTCCATAGATCAATAGCTCCAACCCCATATATCAATGACCCCATCTCCTCTGACCAGTCTGAGCAAGACAAGCTCCATCCCCACTGACCAATAGCTCTCTGCCCAAGGACCAATGGTTCCAAGTCCCCTAAGCAATATCCCATCCATTCTGATGGTTGGTCTCACTTCCATGAAGAAATGCCCTCATCTCTGACCAATAGCCCCATCCCAAGGGTCAATGGTCCTACCCCCACAGAACCATAGCCTCGCCCCAGTGCCCAGTAGCCAACCATGGTCCCCATCCTCTCCCATCTTCTCTAGCCTCACTCCAGGGCCTCATCCTCATACCTCCAGCTTTGAAGTGGGCAGCTGGGCCCCACCCAGCAACTCCTCCCCCAGGGAGTCTGGGTGATCAGAGGCTCTCCCTACTTTTCAGGTTTGGCCGTCGTGGGATTGTGTTGCTGACCTTGGGACTGGTGGGCCCCTGTGGAGTGGGAGGGGCTGCTGCAGGCTCCTCCACAGGTGTCATGGCACTCCGATTCCTCCTGGGCTTTCTGCTTGCCGGCGTTGACCTTGGTGTCTACCTGATGCGTGAGTGGCATCCCCCCAGAGCTCCTTCCCTAGGGACTCATGCCTGCCTGTCTGTATCCCCAGGCCATTCCTACTGCTCCCTAAGATCCCCTCAGTCCCTTCTTCAGCCCCAGATTTCAGCTGTCCGGAATCTCAGCTGTCTTTCTGCCCAGGCCTTTGAAGGATCCAGGGGTCTTCCTTCTCTCCACACCCCTCTCTTCCCATGATCTTTAAGGCTTTCCTTGCTCTGGACTTAACTGCTGTCAGGGAATGAGCCTTATTTTAAAACTGAAATCCTGAGTGCTGTATGACCTTGAACAAGGGTTAATGTGAAAGTCAAATAAGAGGTCTGGTGTGAAGGGGCCCATAATTTGGGAATGCTGAAAACCCACCAGGGACTCTGACCCTCGAGCCCTCCCAGGTTTGAGTTGGGGAGGAGAGAGAACTGAACAACTCTCCACTCTTTGCCTTAGCGGTTGGCCTGTGGGAGGCGATGGCTGCAGCCTCCACTCAGGGGCTGACCTTGCTCTCTGTCCTCCTCCCTCCCTCTCCCCTCTTCTCTCCCTTGCCTCCTTCCTCCCTGGCCTCTCTTCCCTGTCCCTGCTGTATCTCCAGGCCTGGAGCTGTGCGACCCAACCCAGAGGCTTCGGGTGGCCCTGGCAGGGGAGTTGGTGGGGGTAGGGGGGCACTTCCTGTTCCTGGGCCTGGCCCTTGTCTCTAAGGACTGGCGATTTCTGCAGCGAATGATCACCGCTCCCTGCATCCTCTTCCTGTTTTATGGGTCAGTATCACCCTCCACCTGTTGTCTGGCCGTTCCCCTCTCTACCTCCAGCCTAGCTCTAGCCTGGAGACCCCTCCTCTTCTCCATTGCCCCTTGTCCAGGCCTGCTCCAGCCCCAGCCCCTGAGAGGTGGGAGTTTTCCGTCCCTGGGTCAGGATTCAGGAGGCCTCACAGTGTACCCCCCACCCCACCCCCAGCTGGCCTGGTCTGTTTCTGGAGTCTGCACGGTGGCTGATAGTGAAGCGACAGATTGAGGAGGCCCAGTCTGTGCTGAGGATACTGGCTGAGCGGAACCGGCCCCACGGGCAGATGCTGGGAGAGGAGGCCCAGGAGGCCCTGCAGGGTAAGAGACGGGGGTCCCTACAGGTGATACCTCAGTGTGCACACATGATGGTGCCCTCTGTTGTAGCTGTACCACCTTCTCCCAGGGTCCCTACCACCCATGTGGGAGGACCCTGGGTTCTCAGCTGTTCCTTCTAACAGACAGCTCCTCTCTGTCTCCCAAGACCTGGAGAACACCTGCCCTCTCCCTGCAACATCCTCGTTTTCCTTCGCTTCCCTCCTCAACTACCGCAACATCTGGAAAAATCTACTTATCCTGGGATTCACCAAGTGAGCCTGGGTGTCTGAGCCAAGGGCCAGGCCAGTAGCTGGGATGGGGGCTGGCCGGGTGGGGAAAGCCCGAGGACCCCTACAGAGGCCAGCCAGGGCTGTGAAAGCCTGCAGATGGAGATTCAGACACCTTTCTTCGCCTCCCCACCCTGTCTCACAGCTTTATTGCCCATGCCATTCGTCACTGCTACCAGCCTGTGGGAGGAGGAGGGAGCCCATCGGACTTCTACCTGTGCTCCTTGCTGGCCAGCGGCACAGCTGCCCTGGCCTGCGTCTTCCTGGGGGTCACCGTGGACCGATTTGGCCGCCGGGGCATCCTGCTTCTCTCGATGACCCTCACTGGCATTGCGTCCCTGGTCCTGCTGGGCCTGTGGGATTGTGAGCATCCTCCCTTCCCCACGGTGTGGGCTCAGCAAAGGAATCCCAGCAGAGGTGCCTCAGACGGGCTCAGCCACTGCTTCTGGCACAGGCCTCCCAAAACCAGACCAGACCCTGCCCAGATCTTCCACAATTCTCCCCCTGGCCGCACAGTCCTGTCTGTTCTCTCAACCGATGAGTGAATGCCCAGACCCACCCGGCTAGGGATCAGAGGGGATGATGGCAGGGACTAGGCCAAGCATGATCTCCCCACCTCTGTTCACACGCTCCATCTCTTGGTCCTCCAGATCTGAACGAGGCTGCCATCACCACCTTCTCCGTCCTCGGCCTCTTCTCTTCCCAAGCTGCTGGCATCCTCAGCACCCTCCTTGCTGCTGAAGTCATCCCTACCACTGTCCGGTGAGAGCAGGGGTGCTGCCAGGGGAGTCTCCAGCTGAGGACAGGGCCTGAGGGATGAAAAAGGGGAGGCTGCTGGAGAAGAGCTGGGGTGAGGCCCACAGCTACAGGCTCAGTGCCTTGTCCGTCTCTCCCAGGGGCCGAGGCCTGGGCCTGATCATGGCCCTGGGGGCACTTGGCGGGCTGAGTGGCCCAGCCCAGCGCCTCCACATGGGCCACGGAGCTTTCCTGCAGCACGTGGTGCTGGCGGCCTGTGCTCTCCTCTGCATCCTCAGCATCATGCTTCTGCCGGAGACCAAACGCAAGCTCCTGCCCGAGGTGCTCCGGGATGGGGAGCTGTGCCGCCGGCCTTCCCTGCTGCGGCAGCCACCCCCTAACCGCTGTGACCACGTTCCACTGCTTGCCACCCCCAACCCTGCCCTCTGAGCGACCTTCGAGCACCCTGGCAGAAGGCTGGCCCATACAGAAAGGTGGCACAAGGCCCTGGCAAGGAGAGCGGGAGGACTGAATGAGGAAGGCAGGGCTGCCCTGAAGCCTCAGAGGCATCTCACGCCAGTCACCATGGAGAGCTCAGAGGGCTGCCCTCAACCCCATCTCCTCCTTGCTGCTTTGTGCTCACATCCTTGGCGAGAGTCAGGGGACAGGGAGGGAGCTCCACACTGTATCCATCAGGTCTGGGCTCCATCCTATGCCCAAAGACATCCTCCCAGACCTCATTCTTTCTTGCTCTATCATTCTGTTTCAATAAAGACATTTTGAATAAATGAGCATACCATAGCCTGGACTTCCCTCCCTTCTGTTGTCCTTCTCACTGTCTCTTGGGGGAAGGTTTCTCTCAGTGGAACCCAAACCAGTAAAAATCTCCCTCCCCCTCCCTGCACCTGCCCCCTCTTCTCACTCCCCCACCATGTCAACTTACAGACAACTACCACCACCCCTTACTCACTGCTTGCTATGCTGCTAGGACTGGGCTAGGCACTTTACAAACTTCGTTTAATCATTTAAGCCTTACAACATTGCAAGGTAGGTGTTTGGATCAATTAAAGTTTCTTGTTTTTGCAAGCAATAATAACTGACTGACTCTGATGAACTTAAACACAAAGGCAATTTATTAAAGGGATCTGGTGGGGCAGGTTGTGGTGCGGAGCTCACAGAGTAGAAGGAAAAGCAGAACTAGTCATAAAAGGCCAGGAGCCAGAAAAGGCAAGAGAGCAAGTGACTGGTTAGCTTGTGTATCACACCACCCCACCCCTATTACTGACAACTGGGGAGGGGAAAGCAGTACCTGAGTGCTGCTGGCAGAAGTAGGACTGGAGTTGTGCAGGTAAACACAATGGATGCCCACGACAGTATTCTTCTTCTTTTACAGATAATGAAACTGACACTCAGAGACTCAGTAACTTGCCCAAGGTTACAAAGTTAACAAGTGACAGCTGGGATATAACTGGATCCTGGAGCTGGAGCTCTCTAGGGATGCACACCGTGGCCAGCTTCCCAACTCCTTCCAATCTTTGCCGTGCTACCCTTGGAAGTGAGGAGTGAGTCTCTAGGCCCCGCTGGGAGGGGGCTGTAGGAGACTAGGCCTTCCACCTCAGTGCCAGGGCCTGCCTTTGACTAGCCCTGGCCTGGCTTTGGGCAAGTCTCTTAACCTCCAGCTTCCTTCAAGGGTTGCTATGAGGATTAACAGATAGTACATTGTAAGTGCCTCTTAAATTATCCCACTAGATGGTAAGCCCCTTGAGGACAGGAACTTTGTCTTACGCAACTTTGAAACACCAACACGTGGCCCACGATAGGTGTTTAAAAAGTTGTATTTGTTAATTCTTTAAACAAATGTTTCCTGTGCCTGGTTTACAGACCAGTTCCATCCTGGATGTTTAGGGCGTGGGCCATCCTTCAAGGAGCTTAAAATCCACCTAACACTGGTAATATTAACGAGGAGGAAGAGAGACCAGTGGTTTGGAGCATCAAAAGGCTGCCTCCTTAAAGAGGTGAGACTCAGAGAGGCAGAAAGACCTTAGGCAAGGGCCCAGGAGACAGGTACATAGCTCTCAATTCAAAGGACATAGGGAGAGCAAAGGCCTGGAGGTAGGAAAGGGTGAGGAGGTCCTGGAGAGAGGAATTCTTAAGAAAAGCATATCTTGAGGCCAGCCTCTTCCAGAGAAGGGGGGCCCTGTTACCCACAGATTCCTGCAACACCGGTGTTCCTATCTCCTTCCCCTCTGCCAGTCCATGCCCCAGGCCCAAAGCTCTAGGAACTAAGCCATGCTTCTGGGCTCTCGATAATAATCACTGGAGATCTCATAAGAACCCTTCTCATTTAATCTTCATAGCCCCCTGTAATAGGTATCAGTAGTTTTATCCTATCTAACTACTGAGGAAATGGAAATGAGAGAAATGGAAGGAACTGCCATGAAGAGGCAGAGCGAGGACTTAAACCCAGGCCTTCTGCATCACACATTCTGTAGAACAGTGTCTGTGTAGTCCAAACTGACTCCAATGTTGACTTTTTAGCTTTGGGTTGCCAATGATAACACTCATTGAGAGATTATACTCACTGCTGTCTCCAGAGTTTCTGTAAGAACCAACAGGATGGTAGATAAGTACTTTTTGGAAGAGCCCAGGTAAAGCCAAGGAGTTACTTATATGCTAATGACACTGTCCAAAGCACACTGTGAGGAATGGTGTCAAAGAGGCATTTCAAAGAACCCATTCTCTGCATACCGCTGGGAAAGGGTCCAGGGAAAGAAAATAAAAACACTCAGGAAGCTAGAGCAACTCCTGTAGGAGGGTAGGTGAAACACAGCAAGTCTCTCTGACTTCAACCAAAGAGGTAAAGGCAAAGAGAATGATAGCATACAAGAAGCATCAAGGAAGCACGAAGATACAGTCCCTCATCCCCAAGCAATTCCTGGTCTAGGTGGACAGGACAAATGTGTGTAGCTACAACTGGCATCTTGTCAGTTGCTCTAAAATTCACCAACCACATGATCTCACTGGATCGTCATCAATAACCCCATGAAAAATGGTTATTATTTCTTAGGCTTTTACAGATGGGGAGACTGAGGTTTGGAGAGGTAACTTTTGAGGTGACTGGTAATTAGAGTAGCCAGATCTTGAGAACTGAGAGCCTGCAATCTTCTTACCGCGCACCAGATAGAAAATAATTCTAAACACCATGAAAGAAAGTATTACTTATCCTGTAATATTAAGTTTAGAAGGTACCCCAGGAACTTGGAGATCATTTACGGGCAAACAAGGAAATGACTACTTTCCTTGGAGAGGTTGTACTGACGAAGCATGAACAGTTCTTAGAAATGTTTTAGTTGGATTCACAAGAAAAAGCCATTATGGATTATTGAGGACAAAATTAAAAGGATTTACGGGGTACATTTCTAACCTAAAAAAAGTTACATGAAGTGATATGAAAGCCACTCCCATTCCTCATTCAGTCAACCTAGCCCGGCTACTGTGCAACCGATTTTTACTGATTATCCACTACTGTCTTGTGCCGCCTCAGGTCTGGGGGGGGCATGGTCCTTGCCTGCAAGAGCTCAGAACACTGGGAGATAAATAATTACAATCCTATATAGAAAATGCAGAAAAATATAAAAAGTGCTGTAGCAGCTCTAAGGAGGACAGGATATACTCTATTGGAGGCAGTCAAGGAAAGATTCTCAGATATTTGGATTGTACCCTACAGGGTAAGTCTTGAGTTTGCCAGGGACAGAAAGGAAGAAGAAAGAGTTGCAAAGCCTAGAGACACGACAGAACATGGTATACATGGAGAAGAGCAGTGTTTACCTTAAACTTCCACGGAATAAAAGGCAGCTATGAAAACCCACAGCTAGCATCATATTTATCAGTGAAAGTCTGAAAGCTTTACCCCCAAGATCAGGAACAAGACAAAGATGTCTGCACTCATCACTTCTATTCTACATTGTACTGGAGGATCTAGCCAGGGAAATGAGGCAAGCAAATGAAATACAGGCATACCTCAGAGATACTGAGGGCTCAGTTCCAGACCACTGCAACAAAGCAAGTTACACAAATGTTTTGGTTTCCCAGTGCATATAAAAGTTATGTTTACACTGTACTGTAGTCTATTAAGTGTGCATTGGCATTATATCTATAAAAGACAATGTACATACTTTAATTTAAAAATACTTTATTGCTACAAAATGCTAACCATCATCTTAGCCTTCAGTGAGTCGTAATCTTTTTGTTGGTTTAGGGTTTGAAATATTGTGAGAATTACCGAAATGTGACACAGAGACATGAAGTGAGCAAATGCTGTTGGAAACTGGCACCAAGAGTCTTATTCAATGCAGAGTTGCCACCAACTTTCAATTTGTAAAAAATGTCATCTCTACCAAGTGCAATAAAGCAAAACCCAATACAATGAGATATGCCTGTAAAAAGCACCAAGAATGGAAAAGACAATGTGAAACTATATTTGCAGGTGACATGACCTTGTATACAGAGAATTCTAAAGAGTCCACCAAAAAGCTATAAGAACTAAATAAACAAGTTCAGCAAGGTTACGTAACTAGTGATTGAATGTGGAGGATACAAGATCAATATACAAAATCAATTGTTTTTTGGCTGCACCACACAGCTTGCAGGATTTTAGTTCCCTGAGCAGGGATTGAACCGAGGCCCCCGGCAGTGAAACACCAAATCCTAACCACTGGACCACCAGGGAATTCCCAAAATCAGCTGTATTTTTATACAACTGCAATGAACAATCTGAAAATGAAATTAAGAATTCCATTTAAAATAGCAAAACCTCAAATACTTAGGAATAAATTTAATAAAAGAAGTGCAAGACCTGTACACTGAAAACTACAAAACGTTGTTTAAAGAAATTAAAGATCTAAATAAATGGAAAGACATACTGTGTTCATAGATTGGAAGATTTAATATTGTTAAGATGAAATCTTCTATAAACTGATCTACAGATTCAGTGTAATCCCTGTTAAAATCTTTGCCATCATTTTTGCAGAAATTGACAAGCTGATTCTAAAATTCATATGGAAATGTCAAAGACCCAGAATAGCTAAGCAATCTTGGGAAAAAAGCAAAATTGGAAGACTCACACTTTCCACTTTCAAAACTTATTACAAAACTACAGTAATGAAAACTGTACTGCTGGCCTAAGGATGGACACATAGATTGATGGAACAGAATCGAGAGTCCAGAAATAAACCTGTGGACTTACAGTCAACTGATTTCAACAAGGGTGTTAAGACCATTCAATGGGGAAAGAATAGGCTTTTTAACAAATGGGGTTGGGACAAATGCATTATTTGCATGCAAAAGAATGAAGCTGGACCTCTACCTCACACCATACACAAAATTAATTCAAAATGCATCAAAGACTTAAATATAAGAGCTAAAACTATAAAACTCTTAGGAAAAAACATAGGCGTAAACCTTCGTAACTTTTGTGCTTCAAAGGACACTATCAAGAAAGTGAAAACCGGGACTTCCCTGGTGGTGCAGTGGTTAAGAATCCTCCTGCCAATGCAGGGACATAGGTTCGAGCCCTGGTCTGGGAATATCCCACAGGTCACAGAGCAACTAAGCCTGTGCACCACAACTACTGAGTCTGCGCTCTAGAGCCCGCAAGCCACAGCTACTGAGCCCGCATGCCACAACTACTGAAGTCTGTGTGCCTAGAGCCCATGCTCCGCAACGAGAAGCCACCGCAACGAGAAGCCCGCTCGCTGCAACTAGAGAAAGCCTGTGTGCAGCAACGAAGACCCAACTCAGCCAAAAATAAAATGAAAGTGAAAACCTACAAAATGGGAGAAAATATATTTGTAAATCATATATATCTGATAAAGGTCTAGTATTCAGAATATATCAAGAACTCTTGCAACTCAACAATAAAGACAAATAACCCAGTTAAAAAGTGGGCAAAGGATCTGCTAGACATCTCTTCAGAGAATATATACAAAGGGCCAGTAAGCACATGAAAAGATATACCCCAGAGAAATGAAAAGGTATGGTCACACAGAAACTTGTACACAGATGTTTGTAGCACACTATTCCTAACAGTCAAAAAATGGGACTATCCCAAATATCCACCAACTGATGACTGGATAAACAAAGTGTTGTATATCTATACAGTTGATCCTTGAACTTGGGGGTTAGGAGCGTCGACCCTCTATGCAGTTCAAAATCCTCAAAAACTTTACAGTCTACCCTCCATGTCGTAGTTCTGCATCCATGGGTTCAACCAACCATGGACCGGGTAGCACTATAGTACGTATTTACTGAAAACACCCCACGTTTAAGTGGGCCCATGCAGTTCAAACCCATGTTGTTCAAGGGTCAACTGTACAATATTATTCAGCCATAAAAAGGAATGAAGTATTGATAAATGCTACAACGTGGATGAATCTTGAAAACATGCTAAATGAAAGAAGCCAGACAGAAAAGGCCACATATTGTACGATCTCATTTATATGAAATATCCAGAAAAGGCATACCCATAGATATAGAAAGTATAATTAGTAGTTGCTAGGGACTGCGAGGGGGGGAAAATTGGGAATGCTTGTTAATGGGTACAGGGTTTCTGTTTGCCATGATGAAAATGCTCTAAAATTAGGTAGTGGTGATGATTACTATATAGGTATGTACATATATATGTATAAATAATATGGTTACTATAAATATATCACTAAATATCACTGAATTTTTTTTTTTTTTATCACTGAATTTTAAGTACACTTAGAAGGCAAATTTATGGTATGTGAATTATATCTTAAAAAAATCCATAGAGCTTTTTGGTGGGATGCAAGTCAGAAATATTGCAAGCTTTCTTCAGCAAATAAAATTAAAGTTCCTTTACTTAGTGACCCCTTTTTCTGTAACAAATTCTAGCACTTAGAACAGTGCCCAGCACTTGGTAAGGACTCAGTAAATGTCTGTTTGTTGAATGAATGATTGCCATAGGCATAAAGGAGAAAGAGGCATTAGCTGGGTTGACATTTTTAAATTAGATGATTTGAGAAATCAAATCTACTCATCCAACCATATAAAAGTGAGGAAAGCTATTACATTATTGAAAAAACCCAGCCACCGCTCTTTTCTGTTGCTGGTGTCAGGTTGGGCAAATTCTGAGAAAGCACTGGGCTGTCCTCATTCATTTTGTATCACCCACAGTCCCTCAAAGGATCTCTGACTCAGACTCACTCCAGAGAAATCTTATAGACAGGCTTCCCCAATCTCTCCTCCTCAAGGACACTTCCTTCCCACAGAATCCAAATGAGACCAGGCTCATTGCTGTCCCTTGATTAAGAGAGAGCTTATTAGGAATGACTGACAGAAAAGTAACCAATCTTTCTCAAAGAAAGCAACTTGCTTTCTAAGCTACTTCCTCTAAAATCACTGAGGATGATACAGGAAAAATGAAGAGACCAGGTAAAGCAGGAAATCTAATTCCTATTAAGAATAGGAATCAACAGGGACTTCCCTGGTGGCGTAGTGGTTAAGAATCTGCCTGCCAATGCAGGGGTCACAGGTTTGAGCCCTGGTCTGGGAATATCCCACATGCCGCACAGCAACAAAGCCTGTGCACCACAACTACTGAGCCTGCGTGCCACAACTACTGAAGCCCACGCGCCCTAGAGCCCACACGCTGCAACTACTGAAGCCCACATGCCTAGACCCCGTGCTCTGCAACAAGAGAAGCCACCGCAATGAGAAGCCCGCGCACCACAACGAAGAGTAGCCCCTGATTGCCACAACTAGAGAAAGCCCGCGCACAGCAACAAAGACCCAACGCACCCAAAAATAAATAAGTAAATTTACTTAAAAAAAAAATAGGAATCAGCAGGCCCGGGATAAAGGGACCCTCCAAGGTGAATTAACACCTTCTGAACACCTAAGTGGCAGGTGCTGTGAGCCATACAAAGGCAAAATCCATGCCCTTAAGGGAAAACACGGATGTAATTATTTTAATTATGAAAGCATGAAGTGCCAAATAGAGATAGGAGCAATTTGCCGAGTGCAGGAGTGATTCATCCTGACTAGGAAATCAAAATAAGTTTCCTGGCTGCGTTACTTGGCTTATACACCTTGGCTTCTATCTTATGATTATGACAGAGTAGATGTGATGGGCATAGCAGGCTGGAGGAACAGCATGAGCAATACATGAAAATAAAGTAAAACTCAACTGGAGTGCACAGTACATCAGATGTAGGGAAGAATGTGGCAGGAAAAATCAATCTGGATCAAATTGGGAAAAACCTTAGTTCCACGCTTGGCAGCATAGGGGCCTTTATGGAAATACGAAGAGTTTGGAGCCAGATTATTGCCAGGAGTCCACTACAATCAAGGTGGGGAGTTGCTCAGGCAGTTAAAGTAGGATAGAGGACAGACAGGATATTGAGAACGGACTGAACACAGAAAATTAAAACAAAGAAGAGTCAAAAATGCAATTCATCCTCCAAGATCCAACAGGCTACAGGGATTTTTTTAATAGCCACTTACTGCCACCTGGCGGATAGACAAGACTTTCCCAGCATTAGCAGCATCAAGCCACTTAAGATGTTGCACATTTTTCTAATAAAAAGTTAATACTGAACACTTTATCCAGCCTCTTGCTAATCAGCCTCTAAAGTTTCCGTACTCAGCTTACGAGACACTGTTCTAGTTGAATCTAGTTAGAGAAGACTCCCAAATGCCTAACAAATGACACAATAGGAGGTAGATGATCAAATATTAAATTATGGGATGGTCGATACCTGAAATTTCAGAATACAAAACCATTTGGAAACAAAAAACATTTGGGAGGTTGGCTGAGGCTCCATGGATATGGAGAGCCACTTCTTTAACCTAAGATTATCGAAGAGAGCATCTCAGTCAGTGGCAATCATGAACAAAAATCCTAGGAACAGAAGTGAACGGCACAATAGAACATATAGAGGTTTAAATATTTACAAACTCTGTAAGTAATGGAGGGTCTACAAAAAGGGGTGTGTGTGTGATATAGTACCAAAGGCTTTTAAGACCAATCTAACATTAGAATATAAAATGGAAAAATTAGGTCATTAACACGACCAAGTAACTCAACTACTAAACTTAAGGATACTCAAACAACGAAAGCCACTTGTCCTAATTAATGGAACAATCCAAAATAAGTTAGCTAGGACTTCCCTGCCGCAGTGGTTAAGAATCTGCCTGCCAACACAGCGTTAAGAGGTTCGAGCCCTGGGTCCAGGAATCCCACATGCTGTGGAGCAACTAAGCCCATGCACCACAACTACTGAAGCCTGCGTGCCTAGAGCCCGTGCTCCGCAATTAAGAGTAGGCCCCGCTCGCCGCAACTAGAGCAAGCTCGCATGCAGCAACAAAGACCCAACGCAGCCATAAATAAAAATAAATTTATAAAAAAACGAAAACAAGTTAGCTGAACGTATTAAGTGACCACTGAACTGCTAAACATAAGCTTTGCAATTATCTTTAAATGTTAACTTTTATTAATAAATAATTTCTTTTATTTCTGGCTGTGTTGGGTCTTCGTTGCTGCACACAGGCTTTCTCTAGTTGCAGCGAGCGAGGTCTACTCTTCGTTGCGGTGCACAGGCTTCATTGCAGTGGCTTCTTGTTGCAAAGCACGGGCTCTAGGTATGCGGGCTTCAGTAGCTGTGGCACATGGGCTCAGTAGTTGTAGCTCGCGGGTTCCAGAGTGCAGGCTCAGTAGTTGTGGCGCACGGGCTTAGTTGCTCTGGGGCATGTGGGATGTTCCTGGACCAGGGCTTGAAACCGTGTCCATTGCACTGGCAGGCGGATTCTTTTTTTTTTTTTTGCGGCATGAGGGCCTCTCACTGTTGTGGCCTCTCCTGTTGTGGAACACAGGCTCCGGACGCGCAGGCTCGGTGGCCATGGCTCACGGGCCTAGCCACCCTGTGGCATGTGGGATCTTCCCAGACCGGGGCACGAACCCGTATCCCCTGCATCGGCAGGCGGACTCTCAACCACTGCGCCACCAGGGAAGCCCCAGCAGGCAGATTCTTAACCACTGAGTCACCAGGGAAGCCCTAATTTTTTTATTTAATTTATTTTGGCTATATTGGGTCTTCATTGCTGTGTACAGGCTTCTCATTGTGGTGGCCTCACCCCTTGCGGAGCACAGGCTCTAGGAATGTGGGCCTCAGTAACTGCAGCACAGGGGCCCAGGTGCTCCACGGCATGTGGGATCCTCCAAGACCAGGGCCCAAACCCATGTCCCCCGCATTGGCAGGCGGACTCTCAACCACTGCGCCACCAGGGAAGTCCCCCTAATTATTTTTTTCCCTCGTTTTTTGAGCCTACCTTGGGATAGAGAAGACAAAAAAGGCTACCCACACGCCAACATAAGAATCTAGTGCTGTTGATGTGGATAATTCATTTGCACACAAATTTTATCAAGAGGACACACTAAAGTGCTATTAGAGCACTCTAATCTGGCCATTCCTTTATATTCCCAGGCTCATTTAATGTACCTCTCAAATGCCAATCAGGGCTACATGCTTTCCAGAAAACCCCATCAAGCTCAGCTAAACGCACAATGTTCCTGCTAGTTGTACTTCTGACTCCTACTCCTTAGGTGGGAACTTCCCCTCCACAACACCAGCATTTCCAGAAAGGAGAATTAACAGCCATCTGGGATTTAAGAGACAACAGGAAGATAAATAATCCATACACCCAAAAGGCCAAACATTTTTTATTTTCAAAAACAACTTTATTCATGACACATATTAAAAAAAAAACTCCCACCCCCTGGAAATGAGCTAAAAAAATAAACAAAATCCACCTCCCACCTCCCTGTCCCCACTTCCTCCCATTCCCTCCAAACAAAAGGGAAAAAAAGGCAAAGGAAAACAAAACAAAACAAAAAACTGAAAAACAAAAAACACCCCAAAACCCCCCAAAACAAGGTAGTGCATTTCCCCAGGGGAAAGGGGAATTTACACTGGAGCCGCTGGGAGCGGATCGGAGATCTTCCGGCTACAGAAACCTGCAAAGAAAGACACTCAAAACAGAAAAAGAAACACAAAAGGAAACAAAATAGATCACCAGGCAATCTGGAGGGGCAGGGAGCCAGAAAAGAGGGGGGGTGGGGTGGGTGGTAGACCTGGCAGGACAGGAACAGGCAGGAGGGGACTGTGAAAGCTAGGGAGAAGATGGAGGGAAGGTAACAAGCAGAACAGTTTGGTGTCCTTCCAGAGCCCTGGGTAAAAAAAAACCCTCCTACCACCCATGCCCACCTACCCTTGAGCAGCCCACAAGGGGGCAAAGGGGCACAGGGAAACAGGGGGAGCAGCTTGCGCGGTTGAGACGTGTCCATGGCGAATCCCCAGAGTGAATGAGCAGCCCCCTGCCCCACTCCCTGGGCCTTCCCTTACTCCCCAAAGCAGGTCCCTCCTCAGCAGTTAGTTATGGGATTCTCCCCCCTTCCACAGTATATCTTTTTTTTTTAAAAAATATTTTTTTCCATCAAGGTCATCTTCTGTTTTTCTTTTTTTTTTTTTTTTAAATTCTTTTTTTTTTTCCTTCTTTCCTCTTTTTTTCCTCTCTCTCCTCCTAATACACACTTTTTTTAGTAAGGGGAATACCATGATGTCGCTCTAGCCCGGCCCCTGGAAGAAAGAAGGAGAGTTAGGTGTTAACATGATCACTAAATAGTTCAGTACAAGCCCCTCCCCGTGGGCCCTCGCCCCAGTTATTGAGAAGGGAAGAGGGGAAAGAAGTTTCCCAAGTCCTAAAACTGACCCCCACAATCCCAGAAATAGTGACACACCTGGCAAATGGGAGTGGGGAATTAACTGTTATTACCTCGCCAAACAGTGGCAATAAAGAAATGCATCTGAGACATAGGAGCAAGAAAAAAAGGACTCATTGTTTATCCAGATTCCAGTTCTCCACAGCTCTTAAAAGCGAGGCTCTCACCAACAGATCCTCCCTAACTCCTGGGAGCTGACAGATAAATCTTATGAAAAGCCAAGGTCTATATGCCTAAACTGTCTATTTAAATGTAAAGAAACGGAAGTAAAGTGAAGCAACAACATGGGTGCCACACTAGGCCCAGCGAGAAAGTTGCAAAAGACTGGCTAAAGAGTAAATATCTCGATATCCTCCCACATGGCTGTTGAGGAGGATCAACTAGCCTCTGGTTTTCTTCCAAGGGAGGTTCAAACTTCAGCCCCTCCCTAACTCTGAGAAAAGTAGCAAAGGTCCAAACAGTGCTTTCACTGCTCTGAGGCCCTGTTCTTCCCCGGAGTTCTGTGTAAACACCTTCACTGCCATCAACTCTCAAGGAAAAAAAGGCTGGGTGGAGAAGCATCTCTCAGAACAGGGTGGAGAGATCCAGCCCTTATCACCAATTCCTGCTCCAGAAAAAGATGACTGGCCTCCTGGCCTGCAACTACCTTCCTCACCCTGCACAGGCAGGAGACCAAGTCCCCGGAACCAAGGGGAGGGTAAAGGAGGGAGGTTCCTCAGATGAGGAGAGAAGGAAGCATACAGGGCTCATGGGAGGCGGGGGAGAGGAGCAGCCCATCTATCCTGACCTGTAGACGCGACCCCGGGGCCTGCTGTTAAAACCACTGTAGAATCGAGAACGGGAACTGTTGTAGTTGGTGGTCCGGGCACGGTATCGGGCTCTCGGGAAACCCCGGTCTGTTGTGCTGATGCCTGGTCTGTTGGTTCGTTTTGGGATCACCTGAGAATGACACGTACAACACAATGCCTTAGAGCCAACCTGGAGAACTTACAGAGAACCAGAACAGCAAAGGGCACAGGGCTTACCTTGATTTGTCTTCCTCTAAATAGGGACTCATCTAAGGCCAAGGAAGTCCTCACTGACTCTTTGTCTGAGAACTCTATATATGCAAACCTGAAAAGGGTAATTGCCACTTTATCTGAGGATACAAATAGCAGCTCACAGGTCAAATCCAACTTGCAGGCATGCTTTGTTTGAGTACAGTGTGTTCATATTTTTAATTATTTGTCCAAAAAATTCTTAATGGAAGATTTTAATCAAAATTTGCAGCTACTCTTGGAAAATTATAAGATAGGATACAGAGGGCCTGGTTTTCCGCAAGGCAGAAAACGGTGGGGGCCATGCAGAAGGCATGTTCATGATCCCCCCAACACCCAGCCCCCATCTCTGTTATCTGTTGGGCCCCTGAAGGCAATTTTATGTGCAATCCTTGATATGTATCAACATTAACACCTATCTTAAAAGATGAACTACTTTAACATCTAGGTAACTTACTGCTCAATATAAAATATAATTTATTTATTTTTTAACTGTGACTAAAATGACCTCAACTTCCCCACTTACCCTTTGGGATGGCCACTAAATTTGTCACATAGTATAGTAACACGGTTGACTGAACCACAGCCATGAAAGTGTGCTTCCAGCTCTTCTGCTGTTGCACCATAGTCCACCTGTGGGGGGTACATTTCACAGGTAACAGGGCAAACTCCCATCTCCACAGGTACTCTGCCTAGCCTCTGCGCTAGGCCATCCATACACACCAAAGCACATCAATATCTAGCTCTCTAAGGAACTAACCTCTTTTCCTTCCAACCCCAGAGCCTCTGCTAATCACCATTACCTTTCACCTCATTCCAACCCTCCCTCCACCCCTTAAATCCACCACCTACCCTGGAAATGGTTCCTTTCAAGACTCCTAATAAATAATCCCCCAAACTAAGAGCTTTCCCCAACCCTAGTCAAGGCTCTGGTACATACATTGCCAACATAGATGGAACGGGCATCAGCCTCCATCTTCTCCTCAATGGACATGATCACTGGGCCAGCTTTGAAGAAAAAAGGATCAGGAAAAAAACGCTTGTTTTCTACTTGGCCAATCTATACACCACTACCACCACCACAAGCAGCAGCAAAGGTAAAGATTTTGGTCTGTTCTGTTCCCTGCTGTACCCATTACCTAGAAAAGTCTAGCATGCAGTAGGTGCTCACCAAATACTTGAAAAATTAAGGAATAGATTAATACAGTCTTAAAAAGAAAACAATACAGGGATTCCCTCCTGCCCCCAAATCAAGTACCTATTGAGTAGCTTCGGTTAAAATGATTTGAAAAGTGAACAAAATTAAGTCGGCTGAGGCTGGACATTTCTAGATTAGAGGAGAAGCCCCCTGAAGCTGAGCAGTTTATCTTAGGACTCCTAACTAAAGGTCTCCAACTGAAAGAAAAACTATTGGACTTGAAGGTCAAATACCACCTGGCAACCTCCAAAAAGGGTAGTGGAAGACTAAGAACAAAGAGCAACACATTTGTAACAGGGACAAAGGGAGGCACAAGACTACCATCACCAAAACATAGGCCCCGTCTCACAAAGGTCAGAAAAACACACAATGGACTATGACTGCAGCAACTGCCCAGTAATTGCTCAGACAAGCAGCTCCAAGGTTCCGAGCATCTAATTCCATATAAACGGTGCTCCGATAACCCTTCCAATCTCAAGACCCGGGTTCCGCGTGCAACCGCCAGTTACTCACCATTGCCTGGAGGTGGACTCATATTCATCTGCTTCTCTACCTCGTTCTGTAGCTCCTTTAGCTTCTCAGCTTCTTCCTCCATCTCCCTGACTCGAGCTTTGATCGCTTCCAGCTCCTACAATGAGTGGGGAGGGTATGGAGGACAGCTTAAGAGGAACCAACGCAGGGGCTCTACCCTGCTCTCCTTCCGCGCGCGGCCCCAGCCATGCGCGGCCATTTCTCTCGCCCCACGCGAGGGTCGTAATGAAAAGAAAACCAAGCTACCTTCTCTAGAACAACACTAGGCACCCATGACGCCCGAATCAACCCGGCTGGGCCCCTTCTGGCGGTCGAGGCTGCCTCCCCAGCCCGGCCCCAGCCACGTTATTCCCCGCCCACCCCCATCCCCCGCCCGCCTCCCGCTCGCCTGAGCTCTGGGCCTCCCGTGACACGGCCGGCCGGCCTGCTCGCTCGCCCTCCTTCCCTCACCGGGTCCTCAATGGCGCCGTCCCCCGGGTCACCCTCGACCAGTCCCGGCTCCTCCTCCTCCTCCTGGCTGCCGGGGGCTCCCGAGCCAGGCCCAGGGCCCGGAGCTCCCGGGGGGGCACGGGGCCGGGGCGGCTCCTCTTCGGGCTCGGGCTCCGGCTCGGGCTCCAACAGCAGCTCCTCAGGCTCCAGTTCCTCAGACTCCAAGCCGTTCCCGTAGTCCCCTGCGCCCCCCGGGGCCCCCTCCCCGGCCTCCCCACCGGCCCCGGGCACAAGATGGCGCCGCCGCCCCGGCCCGGAGCCCCGACCGCCCGCAGCCCCCGCTGCTGCTGCCGCCGCCGCCGCCGCCGCCATCGCCGCTCAGACTGGGGCCAGCCGCCCAGCGATTGGAGAGCTGCGCCGGCCACGCCGAGGATTCATTAGTCAAGCAGCCTGCCCGTCACCACGAGCTAGGACTCCATTGGGGAATATTACTAGGCAATCAAATAAGACCCCATCCCTAAGGCGGGGGATTGCGCCAAATCCTTAAATCCCGGTAGGAGAAATCGGTCTGTCAATCAACACCCGTCCCACCTCCTCTGAAGTCCTTAGGTAACAATACCGCCTAGCTGTGACGACATTCCTGCTTCTCCCCCGCCTAAGGGCGGGTCCGCGAAGTATGACGGTCGGTGATTGGCCGCTGGCAAGGCGAGTGGAAAGGACCAATCTTCCGATCGCCTCGCCGAAGTGGCCCAGCCTCAGATGCCGATTGGCTCGCGAGATTCGAAGGGCTGACACCCGTTTCGTGACAGGTGAACCTTGCCCCCGAACGGACTGCCGGGCTCCCAGTGAAAGCCGAGGTCACATGACTGGTCTTTAGGAGGCGGCCATTTTGATGCTGCTGGTTGCCAACTAGTGAGTTCTTGGAAGGCAGAGCCCGGAAATACTGCGGCGGTTTCTGGAAACTGGTCTTCTACCAGGAATGAACCAGTAGATGGGATGTTGCTGGAAATGGAGGGTTCTGAATGGCGCTCTCTGGGAAGGAGCTTATCTTTCCCACCCAGGTTACTGGCACCACCATCCACCAGGTCTCCCCAAACCAGAAAGCAGGGAGGAATCCTCACTCCAGTACTAGTCATGAGCCCTGTATGTGCTGTCTTCCGCACAGGCATACTTTCCAAGCATTCTGCTCATGCCCCAGTTTCATTTCTTTTGCTTGGACTGTTTGCTGCAGCCGCTTAATGGGTCAGCTTCCAGTGGGTCACCACTCCAATCCACACTGGCCAGGTTAACTCTCAGAACTCCTTACTGAGGCCTTGGAGACCTCCAGACCAGGCTACCAAGTGAATGTTGTTTCCACACTCTTCATTCCAGTGGGTGTATCTGCACCCAGGTCTGTGCCTCTGTACATGCAGTCCTTCAGCCAGACCACTGCAAACCCCATCATCACCTCCTCTGTGAAGCCTTCCACTAACTGGCCTCCCCTCCTCTCCCATGACAAGTGGGCCTACCTCCACTGTGCACTTAATCATTTTGTGCTTCCTTTCCTAACTAGAGCTTGTGAGAGCTTGGAGATGAGAGGCTGGATTCTATCTACATTTGCATCTCCACCGTGGAGCAATATGCCTAGCACATAGTATCCAAATAAATGTTTGTTGACCAAAGGGTACACAGACTGGGGATCTGGGTGCCACCCTTCATCTACAGCGCTTTCCCAGACCCTCCTTCAGACCCCAAAGGAATTCCACCTCATCGTTGCACTCTGAGATACCAATGAGACCTAGCCCTGGAAAGCAGGGTTGCCATAGTTTAGTGGTGATCCTACACATTTATTAAAAAGAAAGGAACGGCAGTGCTAAGTTTGCAAGAGGGATAGCTGCAGCCAGACCAAGCTATGGTTTGAGAGCCAGATTCACATGAGCCCAACCAAATAGTTATTCAAATAACCTGGAGAGGATGTACATGACTTGGTAGAGGGATTTGAACAAGAGGAGATTCCTACTAGCAAACCAAAAGTCAAAAGCTTCACAGTATACCCCACTCTTCCCCTCACCCTCATTTTTTCACACAAATCCTTACCTCAGGAACAGGAGAACTTGGAGCAGAGTCACAGTTGCTTAAAATTTCACTGAAAATTACTTCATCAGCCATCTCAGCTTCAGTGGTCTGGGAGAACTAAGTTGAACACCGCAGACAAGCTCTAAAAGATTGTGAGTTTGCTGGAAGAAAAATCTTTTCTACTGATTTTAACCAAATCAAGACTTGGATGTTTATTGATACCTAATTTAAACTAAGAAAGCCAGTTAAGGGAAATGTGATTTTTAAAATAATGCCTTTGAACCACAGTTTTGTTGAGCACTGGATTTTGTAACAGGCAGCATCCTAGACTCCTTGTTATGTTATCTCATTGAACTCTCATAACATTATGAAGCAAATAGTCCCCAAACCATAACCTTTTTTAGGGATGAGGAAAGAATGAAGTAACTCCCCCAAGTCATAACTAATTAGAAGTGAGCAGGGAATCCAAAACCAGATTTCAAAGCTCAGATCAAAATTTCTGTAAGGTCTGTTTTAATACACAAAGATAACATTATGTACAATGCTGAAGCTGGAAAAAGACTAAATTCCAATAAGAGATAAATGTTTAGGCAAACTATAATTACATCACAAGATTATTATGCACCTATTTTTATTTTTTTATGCGCCTATTTTTTTACAAAAAGGTTTACATGTGTGTGATAACTTATAAAAATAATTTTTGTTAGGTCAAAGAAGTAGGATGTAAAATTGTATATAAAGTATGATTAAAATTATGTATATCTGATTTTTAAAAAAACAACTTGGGCATTGGAGAAAAAAAGGAATAAGAACCAGTACAATCTGTTCTTTGGCAATATGCAACAAAAGTTTTTAAAATGTTGAGATTCTTAACACAGTAATTGTATTTCTTATAATCTGTTCTAAAGAAATAATCTAAAACCTAGGTAAACATCTGAGAGTAAAGGTGTTCATCAAAGTGAAAAAAAATGTAAACAACTTGATTGTCCAAGTGGGCACTTTTCAGGAAAATTGTTATACACATATATATGTAATTTTATATAGTCATTATGTCTTCAAAACATTTTTAATGACAAGGAAAATGCTTGCAATATAATGGTAAGCAGAATTGCAGTGTACAAAATTGTATATACAAAAAAAAATTGTATATACAGTATGATCATAAAATATAAGCACAGACAACTGATGGAAAAGAAATATACCAAAATGTTAATAGTGATTCTCTCTGGGTAGTAGGCTTATTATGATTGATCTTCTTTATAATTTTCTATGTTCTATGATTTTTCCCACAATATCATATATTATTTTTATTTAAAATTTAAAAAAAACACTCCAGCTTCCAAACTTACTCTAATAAGCATGATTACTTTTACAAACACATTTTAAAAAGATATTTGAATGGTGATCTGTAATATAGTTCCCTATTAGACTGAAAGTGTAAAAAGCAGGGACACCTTCTTAATTATATTTGTATTGCCATTGGCTATCACTGTGTGCTCAATAAATGTTAACTGAATGAATGATCTTCTGTAATAAATTTATATCCTGCCTGTTGTTGATGCATAGAGAACATCAAAGAGGTAAGTTTTCCTCTGAGAATGAATTTTTTTTAATTGGTATGTAATGATGTAAGATTCACCCATTATAAGTATACTTTTCCTTCAGTAATAACCTATCAATAGAGGGCCATGGAGTTTCGGAAAAACTGAAACTCAGTGATGTTTTGCCCTAGAAGAAGGAAAAGTGTGTTAACAAAAGTGAATGATCTGTTGAGTTGATAAAAGGAGAATTAAATCAGTAAAAATGGACGAGGGCATGTCCAGTTCTGTCCAGAAGGGAAAAGTTTTCTCACCAAACATAAATACTTGGCTTCCTAGTAGTTTCATCCCCATTTTTAACTCCTGCTTTGAAAATTTTACCTTTACTGGCTGCAATAATTCCCTCTAATCTAGAAGTACATTGTTTAATATGGTAGCCACTCGTCACACGTGGCTACTGAGCACTTGAAATGTGAATGGTGCTCTGAATTGAGATGCGCTGGAAGTGTCAGATATACACTGAGTTTCAAAGACTCAGGATGAAAAAGATACTTATGTAAAATAATAATTGTTCAGTATTAATTACAGATTGAAATTTTAGTAGTCTTTATATACTAGGTTTAAAAAAATACTATTAAAATTAGTTTTACCTGTTTCTTTTTGGTTTTTTTAATGAGGCTACTAAAAAACGTAAAACTACATATGTGGCTTGCATTATATATATATTTTTTGACTTTTTAAAAATTTTGATTGGAGTATAGTTGCTTTACATGACTTGCACTATATTTCTATTGGACAATGTTGACACAGAACCTTGGAGCCTTGATCATTTACTTACCTCTGTTTTGGAGCCAACTCCAATTACTTTCTAATGCAAAGTCTGGCCCGACCTACCTTAACACCCTAGGTCCAACCTTGCATGGAAGTGGGGTGGCCATTTAAGTGAGAAGGAGCCTCTCTTGGGCTGCTTAATTTCCATTCTGCTTGGTTAACTTTTAGAAGACTTTGTACCTGAAAAACTTCTTTTTTATATGTTCCTTATAAAAAAATCCTAAAATACTGATAGCAAAAAGAAAAAATAAAATCACCCATAAAATCCACCACCCAGAGATAATCACTAATGATATTTTGGCATATACCCTTCCTGAAACTTTCAATACACAAATACATATAGAGGTATATATATGTGTGTGTATATACATATTTTTTTTAACAAAATGGGATCATACCATATATTCTGTTTTCTAATCTATTATTTTTACCTAATAAGATAACAGAAATATTTTTCCATGTCAATAAAAATATTTTTCCAATTTCATTTTTCATGACTTTACTCAGAAGTTACCTTAGAAATGAGGCCTTCCCCATTCACTCTATTTAACATTGAAACCTATACATACACCTTCCCAATCCTACCCTAATGAATTATTTTTCTCCATAGCATTTGGCACCTAACATGAAATGTTATGTTAATGAACGTCGTGAAATTTATTTATGTAGGTAGGTAGTTATTTAGCTTTTGTTTGTTTCCATTACTAGAATGAAAGTAACATGAAAGCAGAAATTTGTGCCTGTTTGTTCACTTCTCTACCTCAGTGCCTAGAATTGTTCTCAGCACACCTAAGATGCTTGAATATTTGCTGAATGAATGAATGACTGAATGAGTAAAAAACTAGATAGCATTCCATTATATTATGTTTTCTGGTTGATTTTTAAAATATTGTTAATTTATTTGTATCTCACCTGTATCCACATTTAAGGCAGCTTTTAAAGTTTTCAAAGGATCTGCTCTCAACTAAAAACACAGAATATTTATAATCCATCCATTTGCTAGGAAGTGTAACTAAATGTTGCCCAATTTTTATCAAAAGTATCATTTGGAGAAATAACATTCACAGAGAACTGTCTGAAGAATAAACAATCCATCTGTCCATTTAGATAGTCTGAAATTTAGCCCTATTTTAAACTATGGCATCATAGGGCATATTTGAGCTAAACTGTGACGATCCTGATAGAACAAGCTTAGGACCTGCTGAATCCCCATTTGGTGTTTCTGCAAGAAACGGTAGTGTAAAACTCAACATCATATTTGCTGTCAGGTGTTATAGAGGGTGGTGTCCACTATATCATTCAGTGTCTTCTCAGAAGAGCCACAAAACTTTTTGCCTACCTTGAGGAACTGAAAGGTTTTACAAATCCTAGGAGGGATGTGAATCTCATTGTGTTTTCCAATTTTCTTTAGCTGCCAAGAAGCTCAGAGTTGAATTCATAGCCTACCTTTAGTATTTGGGAATACTGCTTATAGAATCCTTTTCTGTGTTCGTTTTCCTTTTTGCTGTCATTTTATTATAATATTTCAATTTTCCTTTTACCCTTACTTTAAAAATCTATATTTTCCTATTGTTTTGTCTTTTGTGTATTATAGTAAGATGCTGCAAATGCTTTTTGGAATTAGGCAAACTATAAACCAATCAAACTACAGTAGGGATAAATACACTAGCTATCATAGCCTGATGATATTAACTATTAAGAGCATCTAATTCCCTTTTCCCTAGAGCCATGTTCACCAAGCCACTCTCTGATTTTAACATGGCTTGTCCCGTAGATTTTTCTATATAAAGAGAATAGAAATACAACACTGGATTCCTCTAAGCAGTGTATTTCTCACTACAATTTAACACATAAACCCAAATACCATTAT
Source organism: Phocoena phocoena (assembly GCF_963924675.1). NCBI lineage: Eukaryota > Metazoa > Chordata > Mammalia > Artiodactyla > Phocoenidae > Phocoena > Phocoena phocoena. The sequence goes on from NC_089220.1 coordinate 74,036,818, forward strand.
ATTGCATTGGATTATAGAAAGACTAGAAACTCCCACTTGTAAATTAAAATTAAGATCACTACTCCTGTCAGACATGATTTTGATGTGGTCCTAGACTAGAAGTACAGAGGGATGGGCTGAACAATTCCTGTAGATCCCATCCAGTTTAGCAGTTTGCATTACAATGGCTGAAACCAAATGTCTCAGGGGAGCAGGAAAGTAAGCAAGGGCTCCATTTTTGCCAGACTTATTTTAAGTCTGAAGTAGGCAGCAGGATATTGAGGAGAAATGCTCATTATCACATACTTCTGATTTAGCAGCTGAACCACAACAGGGGACTTGATTACATCATAAAGATTTTTGGTAGGTTTTGTTTGTTTTGTTTTGGGTTTTGTTGTGGCCATCCCAAAGTACCATATACACACACCCTCTCAATGCTTGGGTTGGCACAGATGGAGATCTTGGCTTTGGGCATTTGGCTAGGATGGGGGGATGGGAGAACAACTCTGATTTTCTTTTTTCTTTTTTTTTTTTGGCTGCATGGCGCAGCTTGTGGGATCTTAGTTCCCTGACCAGGGATCGAAACCGGGCCCTCGGCAGTGAAAGTGCAGAGTCCTAACCACTAAACCGCTGGGGAATTCCCTCCTTTTTTTTTTTTTTTTTTTTTAATTTTTTTATCTCAATACTTTCCCAAATCCCTATTAATCTCATTCTTGGCCTTAACAAGGTCATGATGAGATGCTTAGATCAAGAAATGTCCTGACCCCAGGCTATACAGTATAGAAGTCACAAACCCTGCTCAGTCCTTCTCATTAAACTTCTGGGTTTTATTTATTTTTTTTAATACGACCATTACATATTACACAAAAATAAAAGTCAAATGAACTTGGTATTTATAAATTATTAAATAAAAATACAGGAATATATATTTATATTTATAGAGCTTTTTCTTTTCTTCTAAACTAACCAAATCTGTTCTCCCGCCGCTTTATGATTTTAAAAAAGTAAAATAGTGTATGCCCTAGAATAAGTGGGGAGTGGGATTAATAAGTGCAGGACCTAGTTGCCCTACCTCTGCTCCTTCCTTGGCCTAAGCAAAGTCCCTATTTGTCCCTTTGGGCTCTGGAGAGCAAGAAACACCCTCTCCACCTATTTAATCTCTGAAAAATGGCAATAAGATTTATTTCCCTTATTTTAAAAAAAATGAAATGGATTTAAAAATTGGGAGCCATACTCAGCCTTCTTGGCCAAGAGCTAACCCCAAGGAACTATATGGCTCTAGAAGAGAGTCGCTAGTTTTCCCTGACAGAAGAGTCTCTGGGGTTTCCGTTCCCCCTCAAGCTCAGAAGGGCAGGACAGGTCAAAACTGCCCTCTGTGGTCCCATCCAAGCTATGCTTCCGGGAATCCAGACCAAGCCCTTTTACCATTTCAGAAAACAGCCTCTCCTTCCACCCAGGTGTGAAGGCCTCAGAGCCGGGCTTTTTGGTAACCTGACCACAGTCCCTGCTACCTCTGTTTGCTAAAGGTCCCCAGGAAAGCTACCAGGGCTAGGCGTCCTGTGGTAGAGGGTAGGGGGAAGAGTCTGACCCAAACCTGGGGGAGCACAGGCTCCAATTTGGAGCTGACGGTCTAGTCAGTGGTTTTCCAACTTTGTTTTTCAGCAGCAAACCCCTTAATGCAAATAAAATCTTACCCTGAACCCCGATATGTAAGACAGCTACAGGGGAGCTGTTCTGTTTGAGGGCAAGTCACCTGGCCTGCTCAGTGCCCCCGCCTCATCTCCCCCAAGGACTCCTGAGGCAACCCTAGGAAACTTTGGGGCTCTGCCAAGCAGTTGGAAAACCACTGGCCTAGTTTGTCCTGAGCAAGTCAGAGACCCCTCCCACCCCAACTGCCTGCCACAGACTGGCTCTGAGTGCCTGGTACCAGCATACTCACAACAGACCAAGTGGCCCATGCAGTCCACCACCTCCCCTATAAATACCGTTAAAAAGTGCAGCCCTCTCTCAAAAGCAAAAGTCTGAGCTAAACACCTGAGGCCAATTTTGGTCCCACATTCTTGTGAGTACAACTATGTTGCCACATTCTGGGACCAAGTGAAAATCTCCAAGAGTCAACCATGGTCTAGCTAAGCTGGTCAGTGCTCAGGATCAAGGGCAGGGTTCTAGAGCACTGTGTCAGAAGAAGTCAGCATTGGAGAGCAGCAATTTTAGCACCTAGGAAAGTGCAGCAGTGAGGTCTGGCTCAGGGCATACATCTGGAGTGAAATCATGTCTTTCTCAAAAGAAAAAGCTGTCATCTGAATCTGTTATAGAGAACAGGGAGCTCTAAAGTTAACATCCTCAGACTCTGAGGTACAGACAAGTAAAACCCATGCAAACAGCGTGGCTTCCAAGAAAATACCAATGTTTCTAGGTCCTGGGAGGTACTGTGGAACCCAGACACCTGGCCCTTAATAAAGCAGCACCAAAGCCGACCACATGGAATAGGCCAGTCACGGAGTACACGTCACCCTCACATTCATGGGGTTCAGAGCTGGAATGTTCCTCTCAAGACATCAACAGTCTCTCCGAGACACAGTGCAGGACCCAGACTGTATTCCAGATCTGCATTTACGTCCACACACTCAAAAGGAAAATTAGTAAGAGCCCCAATTTAGAGTTTAAGTTTGGGTACAAAAGGTCCCAGAGATAGGGAACACTTTAGGCACCAGTGTGCCCCAGTGGGAGAGGAGGGCAGCAGGCAGCTCCAGCTCCAGAAGCCTCCACCCCCCGCAGGCTCCGCAGCCCTGCCTTTCTGTCAGAGCCCAGGAGGCAGCAGCAAGTGCGTGATGCACAAGGAAGGGGGACAATGAAGGAACAAGGCCAGCTACAGAAGTGCTCTTCTCTCCAAAGCCCTGCTGACGACTTTCTGCAGAAAAGTTGCCAGAGCCCTCAGTTTGGATACAGTGTTTCTCCCTCAGCCTTGAGGCAGCAGGACAAGGGGAGAGGGGAGGGGACGTTGGGAGGAGGGACAGAGAGCTGCCCCTCGTTCTCACCACTGCAAGAGGGAATGTTTTCTCCTCGAGGAATCCCACTGCCACCAGACTAGACAAGCAGCCCAGCATGCACACAAGCACCCGTGCACATGCACACGCATGTCCCAGCAGTCCATGGTCACAGCCACCTCTCCCTATCCCCTGAGAACCCCAAGCTCCCATTCCAAAGGGATGTTCCTTCTGTGTTTGCCCCAAATCTCACTCACTCAAAGGAGACGCCAACCCCTTATGCAAGTCCACCTTCCTCAGGGCTGCAAATCAAGCTCTAGGTAGAGTTTCATGTGCCTACACCTATAGGCATGATCCCTCCCACCTCCCCCCAACCCTGGAATGAATCCATCTCCTGACTTTCCCAATACATTCCGCAATAGCTCCAGTTCACTCTTTCAACCGCCTGCCTGGCACACTCAGCTCTCTTGCACGCTACCTTGCCCCTTCCCATCCCCGTTCCACGCCCATCCTTTCCCCCACTTCTTCCAAGGGCATTCCTCTGCTCTGTTCCTGCTCTCCTGTCCCCCAGCCACACCTCGCCCCACCTGGCCCTGGACTTTCTCACTTGCTAGCAAAAAAGGCCCCTACAGTTACCAGGGCCCCCAGTGCCACGGCCCCCGTCAGCACTGTCCTCACTGAGGCCCAGTTCCCCTCCCGCAGACGCCGCGCCTCCTCCAGGGCCCCGTCCCCGTATAGAGCTGTGAACTCCGCCTGTGGGAGAGAAGGGAAGTAGGAGAGAAAGAAGGAGAAAGGGATATCAGGAGAGGAAAGAGTGGAGAAAAGAGGAGAGGGAGAGTTCCAGTTCCATCCACTGCAAGCACCACCCCACCCCCAGCTCCTCTCTGGCCCAAGCTCCTGGCCGCCAGCCCCTCTGATCCCCCCTGAGCGCCTGGCTCATTTGCCCTTCTCTACGTCAACTGAATCCCATCCTTTCCCTGGCCAAAAATTCTGCTCAGAACTGGCATCCTTTGCCAAGGCTTGCCTTGACCACCACCCATCCCTGATCCCTGATCCCTGACACCCCCATGCCATGTACTCTGGTGTAAAAAATTCCCGATGGCTGGATGCCATTTCTCTGCAGGCACTACACTGTCTACTGTGTATTCTGTCCTCTGCTTTGGACCATGAGCCCACCCAGTGATGACTGCATGGCAGCCCTGGAGTGCAGAGTCCAGTGATACCCATAGTGAGGGCATCTGATTCCACCCAAACAGGGAGACTCAGCCCCCGTGCCTCATTCCCAGCACAGCCGCCCCCAGCTCCAGCCAGAGCCCCCGTCTTCCCCCTGGAGACCAGCTTTTCAGAGGGATGTTCAGGGCAGCAATGGAGAAGTTTCTTACCCAGCCCCCGCTGCTGTGGATCCAGTCGGCCAGCCGCGTCTCCAGGTAGGCCACCATCCACTCCTGCACTTGTCCCACAAGTGGCTCCATCTCCTTGTTGACACTCTCAGCACACAGCGCGGCTCCAAAGACAAAGAAAGCCACAAGGCGGCCCCAGTTGGGCCCCCCTTGGAAGAGTTCATCAGAGACCTGGGTGAAGCGTTGCTGGGCCGAGCCCGGGGTCACATGCAGCTGAGCTGCCAGATCTGAGAAGGTGCGCCGGAAGCGGGTCTCGAACTCATCTCCAGCTGCCCGCATGGCTTGGTGCAGCGGGTCAGCTGCTGGGCCCTCCCCGGGGCCAGCTCCACAAACATAACCCTTCTGCCTCAGCTTATAGCCTACAAAGTCTGCCACTAGAGCCCGTGTGTCTGGGGCCGAGGCTGGGGTCGCCATCCGGGCAGCTGCAGGAGTCAAACACAAAAGACTGGCATGAATATATGGTCAGAGACCCAGAAGGAGGCATTTCAGGTTTGGCCAGCCCATGAGACAGGGAGGGAGGTGAGGGGAAATCTCAGAAACCACTGGGCCGGGACGAGTAAGAACAAGGAGATTAGGCCATGGTGTGGGGCCAGGGCATGAGGGGCTGGCCCTCAAATTCATAATATGCCAAAATAAATGTAAAACAAGTAAATTTCACCTAAAATACTTTAGATTCTTTTCATAACAAGACAACAGCAGTTCTATGACACCTCTATACCTCCCCCACCAACCCCGCCACAGTACACACCTTTTTGGCTAGAGGAAGGGGCTTAGGACCTCCCCAGAGGCAAGATGTGAAGATGCTGGCAGAGGCACAAGATGGGCGAGGAGACAGGGGCTGAAGGGAAAGGGGGAGAAGCAAAGGGTTGCCCGGGACAGAGAAGGAAGGGGACACTCACCCAGCCTGGATGGCAGCTCTTAGGACCCAGCGCTGGTGGCAAGGAGCCCCCAGCTGGGGCCTTTCATCCTCCTGCCCAGCGTGGAGCCCTGGGAAGGGGAGGGGGAGATCAGAGCTAGGTGGGGAAGACCAGGGATTAGGGTCTGGGCTGAGAAGGGCTGGGGTTGCAGCTCCCGGGACCAGGCCCCTGCCCCCAACGCTCTACCAGCTGTGTGGCCGAATCCATGTTTAATGACTGTCCTCCCGGGAAACCCAGGGCCAAGGGCTTCCTGCCGACACCATCTCTACTCCCGCTCCCCCCAGTGCAGCCCAAAGGCCCAGCTCCTCCCTCACCCCCACCCTCAGCCGGTCTCCAACCCCGCCTGCCTGCCAGGTTAGGGATCTCACGGGTCAGGCCGCTGCCAGGATCTGGCTGTTTCCTGGTGCAGGAGCTGGGAGGGAGGGAGAGAGGGAGGAAGGGAGGGAAGGAAGGAGGGAGGAGAAAGGGGGGGCGGGAGGGAGGGCCCGGCGCCGGGTGATGATGGGGCCCAGAGATGCGTCCAGAGAGAGGGGCGGGGCTGGGACGCAGGCTTGGGAAGGGCCACAACTCAGGAAGAGAGAGGGCCGCTGGAGGCCAGGAAGAGCAGGGCTAGGAGGACATGGAGAGCCGGACGGGGCTCCTGACCCTGGAGGCTACTCAGAGAAGCCGGCTGAGGCTCAGGAAACCTCAGAGCAAATTCAGCATTTCCAGAAGGTCTCTGATGTTCCATGCACTTGTTGAACTTTTCCAGCCCTGGAATGGGTGCCCAGAAAAGAGGAGCAGTTCCCATTCCGGTGGGAACTGCCTGCCAGGTGCCTCATCCTGTGGGACTAGCAGACGTGACACAGACACCTTCTTTTCTCCAGGACCTTTAACCCAGTGGTCTCTACGTGAGCTGGGGCTTTAGCCAAGCATCAGGGAGTCAGGACTTGGATCGCAAGCAGTTTCTGCAGGTAACTTTATCTTCTTCTTCTTTTTTTTTTTTGTAATTAGATTGGTTTCTTTTTTAGTTCTTTCTAGCCAACACGTGAACTTATTCTCATTATGAAAAAGTCAAATAATATGGAAGTGTAGAGAAAGAAAATACAAGTCATCAATCCCCCTCCCTCTGCTCTTCCCCCAATTCCACCTCCCTTCCTGGAGGTTGCCAATGTCAAGGTTGATGTTTATCCTTTCAGATTACATATATATATGCAAATACATGAATGTCTATCATTTATACAAGGCAGTATGTTTACACAGCGTGTGAAGCCATCTGACTACAGCTGATCCACACGAGGGCACCCTCAGGCATTCTGATTGGGGCCCACCAGCTCTTGCAGCTGGCACTACCTTCAGCTCCATTTGGAGGGCTCTCCAACCAAAGGCCGAAAGAGGTAACCCAATTTTCCTTCCCTGCTGGTTCCCTTTTCTTCTACCTCCAGTCCAAGCCTTGGTATTCCCATCTGCCTCTATGGTAACTAGAGAAGAAAGGTCTTTTCTGTAAAGATGGTGATGACTAACACATTTTGAAGACTTATTAGGTACTAAGTGCTTTCTTTACACACTTGATATTTTATCTTCACGCTAATCCTTATGTTGTGTTATCCTCATTCTATGGATGAGGAAAGTGAGGCTTGGAGAGGTTATGTAATTTGCCCAAAGCCACATACTGAGAAGATGGGCCTCAACCTAATTCTGATTTGAAAGTTTGTCCTAACTTTAGCACTGTATTGTTTCAAGGTCCCTCTTTGCTTCAGGTAATCAATGCTGTTATCATGCCATTTACACGGCCAAACTGAATCCACATCATTTGCAAACCCAAACTCAGTTCTCCCCGATATTCTGAACATACCACCGATTCCACTCCTTTATGACTGTATCCTTTCAACCAACCTCATTTCTTCTTTGTCCTTGGGCTGATCATTCCAGCTGCCACCAGCAAGATTGCCTTCTTCTTTTTTTTAATGTAATTTTATTTATTTATTTATTTTATTTTATTTTTTTGGCTGCGTCGGGCCTTAGTTGAGGCACACAGGATCTTTCCTTGTGCTGTGGGCTCTTCATTGCGGTGCACGGGCTTCTCTCTAGTTGTGGCGTGCGGGTTTTCTCTCTCTAGTTGTGGCGTGCGGGTTTTTTCTCTCTCTAGTTGTGCCGTGCGGCCTCCGGGGCATGTGGGCACGTGGGCTCTGTAGTTTGCGGCACGCGGGCTCTTTCACTGAGGTGCGTGAGCTCAGTAGTTGTGGTGCGCAGGCTCAGTTGCCCCGCGGCAGGTAGGATCTTAGTTCCTCAACCAGGGATCGAACCCACGTCCCCTGCATTGGATGGCGGATTCTTTAGCACTGGACCACCAGGGAAGTCCCAAGTTTGCCTTCTTTCTTATAAAATAATCTAGCCTAGTCCTTCATTTGCCGTCCTGATTTCTTCTAAGAATTTACTTGAAATAAAAACACTTTTGTCACAGGATCCGAATAGATTTCTGTCTGCCCACCCATTTATTTATAAGCTTGGTGAGAGCAGGCACTGAATTTTATTCACTTTTATGTCCTCATAGCCTAATAGACCCTCAGTAAATGTTGACCGAAGAAATCACTCGATGCCTCTGGCCAGTTATTGAGTAGGCGCAGTCAGATGTTTGAAGATCACTGCAGTGGCTGTTTAAGAAACAAAGACTGCTGGACCAACACAAATTACACCAGGTCCAAAGCTGTGTACCTCAAGGATCTTCTCAGGCCAACACTACAGAGCCAAGGAATGGCAGCTCAAACTGTAGACAAGGCAACAGAGCTTTTCCCAGAAAACCTCGAGCCATTTAGGCTGACGTGGAACCTTACCTATTCTGTCAATAACATATTTTAGCAGAGCAAGGAAGACAGTTTTTAACTGCTTGACTGTAACACAAATTACTGTAGCATTATTTTATACCCTAAAATATGAAAAGAATGTGTCCATGGATTATATACGTATGTGTAAAATAAGAAAATAAAACTCAATATCACTTTAAAAAGGAGTCCTGGCTAAACAGCATTGCTATGGTTAGTACTGGAATTAAAATGCAAGCAGGAATAAATTGTATAATAATAAGATAGCATATGTCTCACTATTTATTTCCAACTTAGTCACTTGTGATTTTATGGTTAAACACTCCTGTTCCTTTAAATTTAGAGATTCCATTTCCACTCTAAGATTCCCCGTTTCAATGCTTTGAGAATGTTAACTATTACCATGAAATGTTTTAATCCACTTATAACTAAGTGGATGGATGAAAGAGTAGACTCTAGAGTGGGACTGCTGACTTCTAATTCCAGCTATCCAAATATTAATTTATGTGACCCTGGGCAAGAGTCCTATCCTGTCTCTCTCCCTCAATCTTCTCATCCATAAAATAGGCATAATACTCCCGAGTCCTATGATGACTGTATTATATGAGTTAGTATTTGTAAAACAACTGTACTTAGCACACTGTAAGTGCTACACAAGATCAGGAGGAAGTTAGAAAAAAACTAAACTTCACATTTTTTTCCCCACTAATATAGAAAAAAATGAAGGAGTAAAAAGCAGCTCTGTGCCCTTCTTGGAGCTCCCACTGGAACTAGAACCCCACAGCCCCAGCTCCAAGAGATATATGTGATGATTCATTCAATAATTTGAGGGCCTACTATGTGCTGAAACTGACCATGAATCAGACACAGCCTCTGCCGTCAAAGAGCGTACAGTCAGGTTAGAGATCAGAACTCTAATCCACTTTTTTACAGATGAGAAAACTGAGGTCCAGAGAAGTTGTGCCTTCCTCAAGGTCACGCAGCTAAATAGCACCAGAGGTGAGACCAGAAACTTTGTCTTTCCACAACTCTCAGCTCAGAACTCTTTCAAATGGGCCACCCACCCTTTTGAGTACCACATCTCAGCTTCTGTTTGAGACTCTAACTAGCTTTCGTGACCTTCCCATGTTTTCGCCCATCATCCTCCCAAACCTGGAGCCTAGGGTTTGGGAAAGAAGACGTTGAGCCCTGAAGAGAAAGTTACAGGCTGGGCCTTTTGAAACTTCCCCGAAAAGGAAAGGAAAGGTTACTCTCTACTCCCTGCGTTAACTCTTCCCGAGCCGAAAGGCTGAGGCCGTTAAAAAAAAAAAAAAAGAAAAAAGGCAGAGTGGTCTCACTCAGGACCTGTAGGCTGGAGTGCCCACCTCCTGCTGGATGGGGAGCCACCTGTCAGAGGGCTGTGGGCGACGGCCGCGGGACCGGAGGGTGAGCGCCGCTGAGCGCAGGCTCAGAGCAGAGAGACGCAGGAGGTGATGGTCAAATACTGGGAGCTGAGGTGGAGGATTCTGGAGGTGACAGCAAGGAGAGTACGCAACTGCGAAGGGTGCCTGAAGCTTCTGCGCCAACACCAGGCGGGTGGGAGACAGGAAAGGAAGGCAGCGCGGAGGCGCTGCGGGAGGGCTCCGCCGGGGCGGGGGGTGCCATGTCTCGCGAGCGGTCCCCCCGCACCGACATTCCCCGCAACCTGAGCTTCATCGCCGCGCTGACAGAGCGCGCCTTCTACCGCAGCCAGCGGCCCAGCCTCGAGGAGGAGCCGGAGGAGGTGCCAGGCGAAGGCGGGACGCGCCTCGGGGCCCGATCCCGAGCTCCTGCTCCGAGTCGGGAGCGCAGGGCTCGCTCTGCGCCCGCCGGAGGCAGCGGTACCCGGGTGCCCCACAGCCGCAGCCCCGACACCCGTAAGAGAGTGCGTTTCGCCGACGCGCTTGGGCTGGAGCTGGCCGCGGTGCGCCGCTTCCGCCCGGGAGAGCTGCCCCGGGTACCCCGCCACGTGCAGGTCCAGCTGCAGAGGGACGCCCTTCGCCACTTCGCGCCGTGCCAGTCCCGCGCCCGAGGTCTCCAGGTAGGCGGCAGAGGTACGCCCCTTCCCCGTGACCTCCCCAACTTGGCCTCGGCGGGTTTATGGGAGTGGATTTATCTAGGAGCACCCATCTCCACCCCGAACCCTGGGCTTGCCCTCGCTCATCCCTTTTGGTGTCCCCATTGGCAAGTGGCTCTAGGCCACTCTCCCAGCTGGGCTCCCCTCTGCCCGGACGCCGGGGTCGGCCTCCGATTGGTCCCGTGCCTCGCCCTGACCCCGCCCCCTCTCTCTCCCCTCCCCTCCCTTCTCCTGGGCTCCCTCCTCCCCTTTCCCAGCAGGAGGCGCGCGCTGCCCTGGAGCCGGCCAGCGAGCCTGGCTTCGCGGCCCGCTTGCGGGCGCAGCGAATCTGCCTGGAACGCGCCGAGGCGGGCCCGCTGGGCGTGGCCGGGAGCGCGCGCGTGCTGGACCTGGCCTACGAGAAGCGCGTGAGCGTGCGCTGGAGCGCCGACGGCTGGCGGACCCAACGCGAGGAGCCCGCCGCCTACGCCGGTCCGGCCCCGCCCCCGCCGCGCGCCGACCGCTTCGCCTTCCGCCTGCCGGCGCCACCCATAGGTGGCGCCCTGCTTTTCGCCTTGCGCTACCGCGTTAGCGGCCACGAGTTCTGGGACAACAACGGCGGCCGTGACTATGCTCTACGTGGGCCCGAGCACCCGGGCAGTGGTGGAGCCCCGGAGCTACAGGGCTGGATCCACTTTATCTGAGACGCCTGCGGCCGACGGCGGAAAAAAATCAAAGGCACCGGGGGGCTGGGGGATCCCGAAGATTTGGTGGGGAGGAATGGGAGAAACCGAGATTGGCGGGGAGCTGCCCTAGAGAGTGAAGCCCGGGAGGGCGAGGAGGATGGGGGAAACCAAAGGGGTGTGGGGTGTGGGTAGAATCAACGAAAGTTGGGGAGGTTGGGGTGGATGTGAGTGGAGAAACCCAAGTCATAGAAGGAGGGAGACGGAAAGGGTGCTGGAAGTTTAGAAAAGAAGCAAAAGGACGATAGTGACGTTCTCTTCCGTGAGTGGGCATTGGGAGAAAGTGAGTAGGTCCGTCCGGCCTAGGCAGTCAAAGGTTGAGGGTAACTCTTTGGGACCGAGGACATATTTTGTGTGAACTAGGAGCCCACCACAGTTGAAATCATTTAGATTGCTGGCTTATTCTCTCTTCTTACTGGCCTTAGCCACCGCAGGTTCCCCAGCCCTGCCCATCGTAGCTTTAACTCACCCATAATTGCCTTGCTTAAGTCCCAGGAACTTGGCCATTGCTCCCCAGCCCCTGACATTATGACAGGATTCGCTTGTCACCCCAGCCCCTAGCTTCAGTCTTCACTGACTGGCTGGGGAGTGATGGCAGGTAGCATCAGAGCTTCTTCCTCCAGCCTCCAGGCAGCCCTGGGGATGAAAATGAAAGTAAAACCAACTCCGGGCTTGTCCTTGTAGCCAAATAATGCAGTGCCTAAGGTGTTGGTGCACTCAGGGGCTTCCAGAAAAATGCCAGCCTTACCTTTCTGGGTGCCTTCTAATGACCTCTAAGCACTTTATGGACTGTATTTGTCAAGAGACAGGTGAATCACAGAATTCCTTCTGCCACAAAAGAAAAGGAAGTCACTGACTAGCTGGATAACTTTGGGCAAGTTGCTTCACCTCTCTGGGCCAGAGTTTCCTCCTTGAGAAACTGCATTTGGATTAGGTGATCTCTTAGGCCCCTTCTTGCTCTGACATTTTATGATCTGTGAGGGGCAGAGTGTGGATTAGAAGCCACATTCTCCAGCCTACGTTTGGAGTGCTTACAGTTCAGAACACACAGCACCCCAAGCGTGTGGTTGGGCCTGAGAATGGCTCTCCAGTCTTTGACACATGTTCCAGAGCCCAGAAAGCATCCAGTCTGCAGCAACCCGCCTGCAGCCTCAGGGTATTCCAGGGCCTCTTTCAAACCACAGCTCATCCTCTGCCCCTTGCTTTTGCTCTTGACCCAACAGACTTCCAGCCTGGGTGCTGTGAGACAGCTTTGGGGAGGTGCCTCTCTAGGGGAAAATGATGCTTGGGAGCCCCCAAAATGAAACAACGTTGGGGACTTTCTTGAGTATAAAGGATTATAGGTATAAGAAACTGAAAACATTTCAAACCAAGAATCAGAGCACCTTGAAAATTAAATGGTACCAGAAGATGGCAGTCTGCTCCATACCTTGAGCAAGTGAAATGGGAAAGCTGGACTCTTCTCCCCATTCACATTTATGCCTTATGTCTCTCCTGGTTAACCTCAGCTGGTTGTTTGTTTTTCCTCTCCTCTCACCCTATGTCTAAGCTCTTTGCTTTTCTCTTTCCTTGTCCCCTTCTCATCACTTTCATTTTTCTTTTAGCATATATGGTATTTACCTTCACTTTCTCTATTTCCATCTGCCTCCCTCTTCATCCTTGTTGAAGATGAAGGAGTGGAGAACCTACTTCCTTTTCTCCAAGACCATGGTTGATCCACCTTCCTCCCTCAGGCTCCTTCTTGACAGTCTTCTAGAAGGGAGAAGAGGGAAAAGCAGTTCCTGATGCTGCAGATGAACAAGGAGCTCCCAGGTAACCAGCTCCCCACACCCGTTTCTATCTGTTACTGATTTCTCAAAATTTTCTGGATTCCCCTTTTATCTCTTAGTGAGCGAGGGTACACGCACACGTGCCCATACATGCGTTCAGAATAGAGTATGGGGCTTATTACCATGCCCCTCCTCTCCAAATCTTTAATCCTTTGAAGAAAAATGGCTGAAAGAGAGAAACCCTGGGTCATTCCTCAGACAAATGCCCATTTAAGCATCATCTTCACCTGGTGGAAAAAACAAAGAATTTCATGCATCTTGTGGATCACCCTCAGGTCAAAGTTCCAGCAGAGTGACGAGAGAAAGTGTACTGAAAGCCACCAGCAATACACTTTTTAGTCACCAATGAAGAGCCCAAGGGAGGATAATGGAGCGGGAGAGTGGGTCAAGGCTCAGTGTGTGATCATCTCTTGCGTAATGTGTATGCATTACTGTTATGTGTATCAGCAGTCGCAAGAGCTCACATTGACTTACGTAGCCGCTAAAATCTGGTGTCTTGCATGCTTTATAATCCGCAAAACGACCCTATGAGTTGAGTAATGTTATTCCTGTTTTAGAGAGAAAGCAATTCAGAAAAGCTCGGTAATTTGTGCAAGGTCACACAGCTAGTAAATGGCAGAGCTAGGACTGTGAACCCAGGAAATCTCCAGAGCCTCAGTGCATAACCATGATGTCATAATATTATCCTTTAAAAACAAAATTAAAACCTTGCCATTAAAAAAAAAAACCTTGGCACATACCATCTCTTATTAGGAAAAGACCATAGTTTCTAATTGTGCTCTGCCTTCCCATCCTCCCAGCCTCCCCAACTGGCTTGGAGAAGGCAAAGCACCAAGGGTCCCAAGCTTCATCTGCTATTTCCAGGAGCTTGCTGCTGCCTCCTGTGCCAGTGTCCCGGCTCTGCAGGATCAGCAAGGAACCACTGCGCCTGCGCCTGCGCCTGCTGGAGAACTTGGGAACCCATTTGAACTCCAGCCTTGCCATACATTGGGATTCTCTCCTGGCCCTAGCCAGTCCTCCACACTTGTTGGTATGCTGTGCCCCGTCCTACTACCCCAGCTAGCCCTGAGCAGGCCAATTCCCTAAAGTTTCCACTAGAAGGGTCCCTGACTAGGACAATTGCTGGATGGTCTGTGCTTGGGCCCTCTCTGGGAACCTGAGTATTACTAAGCAGATAAATGCAAATGGTTGGGCGCAGGGAACCAAGAAGAGTTCATTGTTCCTGAGCTTTTTCTCTAAGAAGTACCCTGGCTCACCCATGCCCCTATTCTCAGCTTTACAGAGCCAAGACATGAGTCTTCTGGTTCTTCCCATACAGAGCTGCCCCAGGGCCTGGGGGTAAGCTGCTAGTCTAATCTGACATGGGAAACACTAAGAATTTGGCAGAAACTTCAGAGATTTGTCATGTGTTAGGCGTTGTGGTGGGGACTTTCCTCTAAAGCCTGATGACTATACGAATGGGGGCAATTTAGGGTATAACCTGTTAGCCATGGACTGGGAAGGGCCATAAGAGAAACCATTACCATGGTCAGGGGCTCAGGTCCTTGAAGCAACACAGCAGGAACACTCTTGCCCTTTCCTCTCATCCAGACCTCAGACGTCTTCCTAAGTATTCTTCCTGTTCCTTTGTTTTCTTTTATGAATACATTATTTCTTTTATGAATATATCATTTCTCTTCACAATAAGCCCTAACTCAACTTGCCAATCTAATCCCACATTCCCTTGCTTCTAACTCCTGTGTTTCTCTGGAGCCCCTCTGGATCCTTGCAATGCACAGGTCATAGAATCCAGAGACCTGAAAAGGCTTGTCTTTAGAGATCACTGTGTCCAGACTCCTCTAGAGATGAGGACACAGGCCCAGAGATGAGAAGGGACCCCAGCAGGGTCAGAGAATTTGTTAGTGCAACTCCAGATGGGACTTAAACCCAGGCCTCCTGACCACCTCCCATTCCCAGGCTATGAAACAGGCCTCTCTCCACAGGGTCAGACCCACGATTTTTCATGGCAAGGGACACGTCAGAAATTTTCATTTTCTGCTTCTAGTTTCCATTCCCTTCCCCGTCCAGGCAGAAAGAGAAACAAAAGGGACTGGTATGTCCCCAGCCTTGGCACTTCTTTCAGTGATATCGCTGAAGAACAGTGAAGTTGCTAAAACAAACAACAACAACAAAACAACAACTGAATAATCTACCCATTGAATAGCTAACCTGGAGAGGAAATGAAAGTTTGCTATTTGAATCCCCCTCAAACCACCGTTCTCATCAGACCCTTCCCGAGCCTCCCCACCCTCTTCACAGTGCAGCTCTGTACACTGGGCCCCAGACCCACTCGTATTGTGCCTCACTTCAGCCTCCTCATGCAACTGCTCTCCCTTCTGGATAAAAGACCTCGTATTTGAAATAAAGTTGAAATATGAAAAGAAAGTATAAGCTACTGAGAAGTATTGTTTGTTTGGGGCTGAGGGTGGCAAGAGACCCAGAGGCACCCTGCATTTCTTGGCCATCTCATCTCTTGCAAGTCCTGTTCACTGTCTGCTGGAGTCCTCTGGCTATGCAAAAGTTGGATGGGAAGGAGATGTGGAGGAGTTGGGCGGCCCTGGTATGAGACACCCCTGTAGTATCACGGCACCCTTTTGGGTAGTGGTAGGGAAAGTTACCAGGCCCAGCTCATAGCTCCCTTGCACCCAGCACCAGCTGCTGTTGCAGTTAAAGCGAATAGCTCAGGTGAAGGCCCCATGTTTCCCCTTGGTGGGGTGCTTTTCTTAAGGAGGCCATTTAAATCACATTCTGCTCCTTAGGCACTGGAAGGAAAAGCAAAGCCCCTTTTGTCTATCAAGGGCAATCCTAAAACAAAGGACAAGAAATATGGTGGAGAGGAAGAGCGAGGACCTCTCTGTCTATTTGAAAAAGATCAAGTTCTAACATAGTATTGACTCCCACATCACCTGAATGATGAAGGAGTCCAATTATCCACCAAGTAATGAGACTGTTCCTTATAGGGAAGCCCTAGCCCGAGAATAATCAGATGCCTCATCATTACATCATAATGGCCAAGTTGTGATGTCACTGCAGAGCACCCACTCTTTAGTACACGCGTTGTAATTGAAACCGGATATGCTGAAGGGTAGAGTCAGCATGAGGAGCAGATCCCCAAGAAGAGGTAAGTGGGGGCTTTCCATGGGTTCCCTCCATGGCTTATCACCTAGGGTCTCTCTGTGGCCCTAATGTCTTTCCAGACTTCTCATATCTTAGTTTGGTGGTAGGTTTGTCTGAAATCTCTCTTCTGCAAACTCCATTGCAGCTTTTGCTATCCCAAATCCTCAATACTTGCAGTTGTGACGACTGGTCAGCCCTCACGTCTGTTTTTTAGGACAGAGCGCAGAACACTGGAGCAGGGTTTCCCTAACTGGGGCAGAAACTCACCATATCTGTTTCGTTAGTCCCAGGGATAGATCCAAGTTTTCGGTTGTCTGAAGCATACAACTTTTGGGGCCTTTTTCAAGTAAAATAAATATTTCAGAATGAGAAAAGATATTTTAAAAATTATAACTTTAAAAAAGCCGACAAATATCACAATATCACAAAATCAAGAAAAATAACATTTTTAAAATTACCTATGTGGCAAACCTAAATATTTTTCATGCTCTTTGATAGTCTTTTTATATGATGATTATAGATAATTTTTCTGTAAAGAGATAATTCCATCTCCATGATCACTTTAAAAAAATTCTTGATAATTAAAAAAAATTTCACCTTCACACCTTGTAAGTAATAGTGTCACATAATTTGGGGGGACTTTTGTCAAACTTGGAAAAACACTACCAAATGTCTTTAGTATATGTGGTGTAAGATTTTGGAGCATTTTCAAATTTGCAATAATGAATAACATAAACTCTGAATTTTTGACATTGGGAGTATTCCTGGAAGCTGTATGTATTAAGTTTGTTAGAGCTGCCATAACAAAATACTTAGACTGGGTGGCTTAAACAGTGGAAATTCTCTCACGGTTTTGAGGCTAGAAACCTGAGATCCAGGTGTTGGCAGGGTTGATTTCACTCTGAGGTTCCTCTCTCTTGGCTTGTGGATAGCCATCTTCTCCCTATATCTTCACATGGTCCTACCTGCATGTCTGCATCCAAATTTCCTCTTATTATAAGGATAGCAGTTATACTGAATTAGGACTCACCCTAAAGACCTCATTATAATTTAATTACCTCTGCATAGACCTTATCTCTAAATATGATTACATTCTGAGGTACTGGGAGTTAGGACTTTAACATATGAATTTTAGCAGGACACAGTTCAGCCCATAACACTGTAATTACTATTTATTCACAGAAGTAACTGCAAATCACAGATGTGTAACTCCTACACCCAAACTAAATGTATTCCCAGCTCAACTTCGTTAGTCAATCCCCAAATGCCCGTGGCCTCTTCGTTGCCACTGGACAAAAGGAGAAGTGTGATGGAGGAGGAGTCAGAAAGGAAAGAGACACCAGTCTTGACCAACTGCAGTTTCAATTTTTTTTCAAATTCTACAAAAACCTATGATCATATTAACACATTGCTGGGACTCCTCCCATGCTTTGGAAGAGTTCTGTGCAAGAGAGGGCCCTTCCTCCAACTTCCTTAGCTATTAGGTCATTGTGTGTCTGGTCAGTCCTGCTATATTTCTGAGCCATGCAAAGGGAGAGGGAGTTTTCACCAAAGATTAAGGATGATGTGGTAAATCCACATTCTTCAGCACTAGTCCCTGGAAGAGCTGGGATGATTACTGTCTTGCTGAAGGTGGGACCCTCCCTTCTCTGATAATGTCAAGTCTGGACCTCTTCCTCTCTTCCACTCCCCCACCCCAGTCCACTCTATCTTCTAAAGTGTTAGGGTAATAGCTGATTCATTTTGCTGTACAGCAGGAACTAACACAGCATTGTAAAGCAACTATACTCCAATAAAAATTAATAAAACACAAAAAATAAAGTGTTAGGGTGAAACCCACATAAAGGAGGGAGGCTTCAGTCTGTTCTCCAGAACTGGGGCAGAGGAGTTTCTTCTTTCCTTGGATTCTTCCTCCCTTAAATCTGTCTTTGATTTTTCTCCCTACACCTGAATTGGGAGTGAGTATCCTTCTAAGACAAGAAATGTGACTGAGTTGTCTACCTTTCATAATTCCCAGCCCATGATCTGTGATGCCCAGAGTGACTGGCTGAACTCTCCAGGGGCAGCCACTAAATTTTCACAGTTCCTGCCTGGCTTTCCAGCCAAATAAGCGTTGAGTTCTTCCGGGTCAATCCAGTTTCATTGTTTGGATTATAAAACAATAAGCTCTCCATCGACAACTGAGGGCTGCCTGCTGCCTACAATGTTTCACTTTTCCCTTCCTTCGTTACATACAAACCATTGGCGTATTGTAATAAGTCATGATTTAGGAGAAGTTCTGTATGTACCACCAGCCCTGGCTTAAACCCTCAGGGATCAAAAGTTTCTAATTCTAAAGCTGAGAATATTCTTTCTGTTGCTTACTCCTATCATGTTTTTGCAGGATACTAGTTTGAAGGGCATGGCTCTTAGGAGTTGAGATTGTTACTAAATGTATTGAGGGAGAGAGGGGAGGAAGGGGCAAATGCAGGGCCAGCAACAGAAAATGGGGCTTCAAGCTGAATTAGAGATATATTTCTCATGCTTGGCAACCTTGAAAGAGCTCTTGACCTTAGACTGGAGCAATGAAGAATCAGAAGTAGCGATTATGGTGGTTGACTTTTAGGGGGTACAGGGGGAGTGGCGAGATCTGTGGAATACAGGGCAAAGTCTGAAATTGTTTTATAAGTTATTGTCGGTATATAAGCTATTGTGACCTAAATAACACAAGAGGAGACTAGCATGAGAACAGAAGACTCACTTCAGAAAGTATCGTTCCCAAGTTTTAGTCAGAAGACTGAGAATCCTAACTATACAAACTTTTGGCCCAGAATTTCGGTGTGGAATACTGTTTCGGTGGAAAGACCATTTTATCGCACCCCCTTTCTTTACAACAAAAACCAAGGTCCCCAAATATGAGGCACATTTCCAGGTCCTCTTTACTAGGGCGGAGGGGGTGGGTAAGTCCGAACGAGGTGACCTCCTCTAGCACTTCGTCTTTGAGAACACCTGTCTGGTGACAGCTGGACCCGGGAAGTGGCTGAAGGTGCCGGGCTGCTAGGATCCTCGTCTTTAAGGGTGTCCAAGACATTTGATCCATCTCGAGAACAAGTTCCCGGTTGCTCTAGGCGCTTCGTTTACAGTGACGCTGACAGCGGCTGGGCCCTCGTCTGGGAACGCGCGTCTCCTGTGTGAGACTGGCAAAGGGATACTGAAAAAGTCTTCCTTCCGAAGGAAACAAATGGGGAGTAGTTGTAGGCGGTCTGGACAGTTCAGCAAACTGCTGTGAATTTCTTGGGGAATTCCAGGAGGAACATTGCCCAGTGGACCCCGAAGATCCGGCGCCCACAAGGCGAGGGTTGGGAGGGGGTACCATTCACTGCATCCTAGCCCGGGGGGACATCTTCTCTGCCCCACGCAGCCAATAGCCACCCCGGCTGAGGCCCACGGAGCCAATAGCCGACTTCAACCGAGGCCCACGCAGCCAATGGCCGGGCCAGCCTGTTCCGCCGGGGCCCGCCCACCTGCGTTCACCAATCAGGACTCGGAGCACCTTGGCACCGCCCCTGGAGCCCGCCCCACCCATCCGCCCCGCCTCCAACTCGCTGAAGCAGGGCTGGGCTAGACGGGCGCGCTTTCGGGGGCGGGGGGGGGGGGGGCAGTCCCGGTCCCAGCCCTCCGCGCGGGTGGGCTCGGAGCAGGCCGCACCGGGCAGCAACCCCACTCTCACCCCGGAGGCCCCCTGCCCTTTCTCCCCCTTTCCCCCCGGCCCATGGTGCGAGGCTGGGAGCCGCCGC
This sequence comes from Phocoena phocoena, assembly GCF_963924675.1. NCBI lineage: Eukaryota > Metazoa > Chordata > Mammalia > Artiodactyla > Phocoenidae > Phocoena > Phocoena phocoena. The sequence goes on from NC_089220.1 coordinate 74,056,480, forward strand.
CCGGGCCGGACTGCGGTGAGTGATCCCCAGCCCCTTCGACTTCCCCTCCCAGACCCTGTACGATCTCCGACCCCCGGAGCCCCATCCCCGCGCTGGGGGGAGGAGAATTCTAGGTTCGAAGTCGCCTGGTTCTCTCTCCTTTCTCCTCTGGACTTTTCGGTTCCCTGTTGTAACTGGGGGAGGGTGAGTGGGTGTGTAGGGAGGAGGGGAAGGCTGGGTAGGGACGCCCTTGGCGAGGGGAGGGTTTGAGATTCTCCTGCTTCCTGGGGCTCATCGCCCCAAGTGCAGGAACTTTTTGTTCTCTGACCCAGTTTGGAGCCTTCTAGACTGCCTGTGAAATGGAGGATAGGAGAAACGTTTCCTTCCCAGGCCTCCCCTCCTCCCCTCCATGACTACCTCCTAGCGACCTCAACACATGTACAGAAACCTGGCCTTATTCCTGGGGAGCAGTTGCCTTTGGGAATGAAAGGTTTAAGAGAAATTGCCCCCTCTGACCCCTACCCAGACATACTCAGAAAACCAACTAGGAAAGTGAGAACCTGAGTCCTCAGAGGTTCCTGGTGTTGCGTCCTAATCTGAGACTTCTAAACTGAAAGAAGACTCAAGCTGAGACCTATTTGGTAATGAGGGCCCAGATGTGATATTTTATCATATGAACCCCCTTCTCACCATACATTTGAAGCGCTTTTTATGATTAGGATAAGTAGGTGGCAGTAATTGAAAAAAAAAAAAACGAAAAAACAAAAAAGCCAGTTAAAGTTGGGAATTTTTTAAATGATGCATACATATCTTAAGAACTGTCATTAAAAGTACGTTCATTTCACCAATCTCTTCGGTTAGTGTCCAGGCGTTTTCTTTATGTAAGTATGCTGATTGGCAGTCCCAATTGTCTTTCTAGGATAAACTACATAAGTGAATCTCAAATCTGGCTGCACCCTGAGAACTTTTTAAAAACTACTTATGCCTGAGCCCCAGTCTCAGGCTAATTAAGTCAGAATGAGGAGGTTGATGCCCTGGTTTAAGTTTCCCAGGTAATTCTAATGTGCAGCCTGAGCCTGGAGCCACTGCCTCTCATCATCTGTGATTTCCACGTTTGGTTTCTTTAAAGTGGAGTGAGCATTTAAACACTTTTGAAGCAATCTGAGTGCAGAATACTTCTGAGTTTTTAAAATCCCCAGCCCCTCCAGTCTTTTACAGTTTTCTTGCCTACTCCCAACTCAAAAAAATTTTTTAATATACACTCCTTTGTATTATATCTTTCCAAAGCATTTGACTTTGTTTTCATAGAAACAGTTTTTTTCTTTTGGCCGCTCTGTGCGGCTTGTGAGATCTTACTTCCCCAACTAGGGATTGAACCCGGGCCCTCAGCAGTGAAAGCACGGAGTCCTAACTACTGGACTGCCAGGGAATTCCCAGAAACAATTCTTAATGCACTCATTTTCCATAGATTTATGTGATGTTTAATTATTATATACAGAAAAACAATGAGCCTAAGCAGGTTTGGAATTACACACAACTGGCCTAAGCACATAGGGCAGCTGAAGGAAGCAGCTGACTTTGCCATACTAGAGTAGCCTACCAGTCTCCAGTTTCCAGTGCACTATGGGTATTGATAATGTAATCCAGTAGGGGTCAGTTAAGCCAGGCTTTTGGCCCAGTTGAACACCCCTCACTTCCACTCTCTTCAACTAATATCACCAATGCCTAGTCGCTTCTAGACTAATTCAGATTCTCTTGAGTCTTCCAACCATTCTTTCCATTCATTCATAAACTGTTTCTCTTTAAGCATTACCACCATTGCTTTTATTAAGTTGGGAGGATAAGGCAAAGTTTATTAACCAGGACTTCTGGGCAATCAGCAAACCCCCGGAGATTATACTTTATGTAATGTGTAAGTGTGAATGTTTATGGGGCGGTGGGGGCAGTAAGTCATAACTTTCTGAGAGTTTATAACTTCTGATTTTCAAAGAGGTTCATGATCCAAAAAGTTGAGAAGCACATGAATTGAATATCACTAAAAGTCCTTTAAGGCCCTTGAAAACTATCACCAAAACACATTTCATTCAGAAACATACCTCAGTTCTCTGAATAAAGATTTAGGGAATTTAGCAGGCTCATATCTGGTCTCGCACTTGAACTGTTTCCTGCTTTTAACCATAAGCCTAGGCTCGAGGGTTTTTTGGCACCGTGCAGCATGCGGGATTAGTTCCCCCACCAGGGATCAAACCCGTGCCCCTTGCAGTCCTGCAGTGGAAGTGCGGAATCCTAACCACTGGATCACCAGGGAATTCCCAGCCTAGGTTCAAGTTCTGAAGACCTCTTTTTCCTAGGATTGTGTGAACACCTACACTGGAAGTTTAAGGCAGCCCATTCTTTTCTGCCTTTTGTCCAGGGGTATGGAAAGCCCAAAGGGAAATAAGGGTGTTACCCTGACTGTATTTTTTATTAGTGATTTTAAGTAGCAGTGGGGCATATCTGGCATGGATACAAGTTTAGTAATAAATCAGAATTGATAATACCACTACCACCACCTCTGCCCAGAGGAGTCCTTATTTCTCCAGCTTTCCTTCCCTTTTTCTCCCATCTCCAAATGAGGTACAAGGACATAAGACACTATAGTGTCTTCACTGTGGTTTTGATTACTGTAGGGTCTACCCTCTTTGTTATAGTTCTCATGAGCCACTCCCTGGATAGTTTTCTCCTATATCAAAGCCAGATTCATCCAGGGAGGTACCAGCTCTACATCTGTGCCCTGATCTAAGCCACCATTCTGTATCAGGAAGTCTTCCACAACTTGTGTTTTGTGTCACTGGGAAACTGTAGATACATACAGTACACCAGATATGACCTTTCCATTACTGTATGTTATACTGAAATATCAAGCTGATATGGGAATCTGACGATAGCAAACCACATGAATGAAAGTAAAATGCTTCCTGGTGGGCTTATAGCTGTGCCTGCCTTATTTCCTGTCTGGCAGTCTTCATCCTCACACTGGACTGCTTTATTCCTTATGCTACCTTTTCCTCGTATCTGAACTGTTACTGTGTCCTTAAAAAACAGGACACAGATAAGGTTAAGTGGATGTCAAGTGCTGGAACATCAAGTATTCTCCAGCTTAGATTTGGTGGTGTTCCTAGTGGGCCACAATTTCCAAATGGTAGTTTAGTGCCTAGCTGTGCAAGCACTTCATCACAGCCCCTCAGCTGTGTCTGGGATGGACCTGAAGGGTAAAGGTAGAGCTACCACACTGGCAATTCACCTAGTAATCAAAAAGAACTTATATCCAAATTATGGATTCAATTCTAAAGCAGTGATTTTGCTACTTTTTAAAAGTTGCAAAATCCTTTCTGGAATTATATCCAACTCCCCAAATATAAAAAGTACAAAATCAAGACACCCTGGTTTCCTCCACTGCTCATTAGGATTAAGACTGCAATAACAGACTGAAACAGTCATTTTAAAGGATTCAGTCTTTGCCTCACTTCCCCTGTTGTCTAAGAGGAGCATTACCTTATATCAGAATCAGCCCGTGAGGCTGAAGCAATGATAAAAGCTCTAATTTATTGAGCCTTTACTTTGGTCTAGGCATGACGTCAGTTGCATTTTTTTTTTTTTTTTTTTTTTGCGGTACGCGGGCCTCTCACTGTTGTGGCCTCTCCCGTTGCGGAGGCCCAGCGGCCATGGCTCACGGGCCCAGCCGGTCCACGGCACGTGGGATCCTCCCGGACCGGGGCACAAACCCGCGTCCCCTGCATCGGCAGGCGGACTCTCAACCACTGCGCCACCAGGGAAGCCCATCAGTTGCATTTTTTGATTTAGTCATAAACTTGCAAGGTAGACGCTGTTATGACCTCCTTTTATTCTGATGGGAAAATAAAGCTTAGCGAGCACTCTAGGGAGTGGAGAAGCTGCGATTCACCTCAAGTCTGCCTCACCCCAGACCTCCACCTCTAACAGCTCTAGGCCCCGCCTACACATGACATCTAGCACACAGTAGGTGCTCTGTAAAAATATATGTAACTTGACATACATTCAACATTGTCTCCATTTTCTACACATGAGGAAACTGAGGCTCCTATAAGTTCAGTAGATTTTGCCCAAGATCACATGGCTGGTGGCAGAATTGGGATTCAAACTGCAGGCTGGCCTTAATCATATTTTAACCCACTATGCCATGCTGCCTTCATTTACCCTCTTAAGGTTCTCTTCAAGCTGTACTGCCTCTAGGGTCTGCATGGCCTTCAGTTTGTTAAGATTTGCTTGTTAAAAGGGAACGGTGACACCCATTAGAATGCTTCCGAAGTTTTCTGCTCATCGTATAAAATCCCCGATATTACACTGCACTATGTGTAACTTTCTGGACTTGAGATTTTTTCTCAATTCATCATGTAGCATTTATATCGAAATCCTGTCCTATCCATAACATATCAGAAGTAATATTTATAAACTCAGATGGGATTCCTCTAAGAGTAAAGGATGACAGATGTTTTAAAGTCTCTAATGCCCACACAGGGAGCCGAGTTAAAATTTGGTCAACGGGGAACTCCCTGGCGGTCCAGTGGTTAGGACTCTGTGCTTCCACTGCAGGAGGCATGGGTTCCTCCCTGGTTGGGGAACTAAGATCCCAAAAGCCCCAGGCATGGCCAAAAAAAAAAAAGATTGGTCAACAGAATTATTCTGGGAAATAGCTTGAGCAGGTTTCCAAGAATGAAGCGTAGTCAGAGGCTTTCCCTGCCGTCCCCACAGCCACGATGACCCTGGGAGCCCTGGTGCTGCTGGGTAGCTTGCAGGACCCGGTTACAGTTTATAATGAGCGAGCCCACCTGGTTCTGAGAAGAAAGCTGGACTGAAAAGATAAGAGCTGAGGGCCTCCCGTCTTGTGCGGAGGGGCTGCTAAGGTCTGAGGGAGCTCTCTAGGCTCCCTGGAGAGAGACTCAGCAGTTGGAAGAGACAAAGGCTGGGGGGAGGGGAATAACCTTTGTTCTGAGGATGACAGGGGTAGGAAACGTTCCCCTCCCTCTACCCTAACCAGACCAAAACCGAGGGGGAGCGAGCCCCATTTATCCCAGATAGCTGACCTATCTTATCCTACTGAGAGTTAGAAAAAAAAACCCATCAATCCCCTCCCCCTAACACTCGCCCACCAAGAAGGGAAAGAAAAGGGGGCTGGGCAGAGGGACTGTGCTATTCTACCTTCACACATTGTATTCTTAACCTTTCCATATTCTAGAGATAATCTAGAGATAACTCTAGAGATAATCTGTTAGGAGCTAAAGTGTTCTGGGATTACACCTCTTCTTGTTTTCTTGGTGAGTCTTAGTTTTGTCATTCTTGTTCCATTAACTTAGAGGGTGAAGTGAATTTGAATGGGAAAGATAAAGGCTATAAGGATGTTTTCCTTTTTAACCTCGGAAGTCAGATTTCATTTTTTGGTGACAACACTCACTAGTCTTGTGACTTGGGATAATTTAACCTCTATGGACTTTGGTTTTTTCATACTTACAAGGGAATTATAGCAGGCTCTGATGATTCACAAGGTTATGAAAATTAAATAAGAAATTGTTATGCACTTTAAAAGCAATCCAGCACAGTACACGTATAAGTTGATTGTTTTGGAGTCCAACGTTTTGTTTGGTAGAAATTGAACAATGGGTTGAAAGAGGAGCCCCAGTGATCGAGCTGTTTCTCTTCTTATTACAGCTATCTCTGAAGGGCACAAAGCAGAAAGCACCATGCCTCCTAATAAAGAGGCCAGCGGTCTTAATAGCTCCCCTGCGGGGCTCATCTGTCTCCCTCCAATCTCTGAGGAGCTACAACTTGTGTGGACCCAAGCAGCCCAGACTAGTGAGCTGGATGGCAATGAACACTTGCTACAAACCTTCAGCTACTTTCCGTATCCCAGTTTAGCAGACATTGCCCTTCTCTGCCTACGCTATGGGCTGCAGATGGAGAAAGTCAAGACTTGGTTCATGGCCCAGCGCCTCCGCTGTGGCATTAGCTGGTCATCCGAAGAAATTGAAGAGACTCGAGCCCGAGTAGTCTACCATCGGGACCAACTCCATTTCAAATCCCTTCTCTCTTTTACTCATCATGCAGGGCGGCCTCCAGAGGAGGTGCCTCCTTCTCCAGTGCCACCTCCAGAACAAGTTGGTCTTGGAATAGTTCCCCTGACTTTTAGCGAGCCCACCCAGATGAAAGGATTGAAGGTAGAGCCCTCAGAGCCCTCAGAGCCACTGAGTCACCAGAAAGCAAAGGAGCCCGTGATGGCACCTGGCAGTGGGGCATTCCCCCACCAATCACAATTTTGGCAGGATCTTCAAAGCAGTGGCCTCTCTAAGGAGCAGGCAGGCAAGGGTCCCGACCAGTCACACGGCCTAGGTACTGCTTCCTGGAACCACTCCACAGCTGTCCACCAGCCCCGTGCTCGGGATAAGCCCCCACCCGTCTCATTACTTGCCAGTAGTTGTAAGAAGGAGTCAGCATCTAATGTGACTCCTCCTTCCTCTACCTCTTCTTCCTCTTTCCAGGTACTGGCTAATGGAGCTACTGCCACCTCTAAACCCCTCCAGCCACTGGGCTGTATCCCACAGCCGCTGTCACCCAATGAACAGGCACTACGCCCACAGTTGGAGCCAGCCTGGCCCCAGGGGCTAAGGCATAACTCAGCACCTGGTAGGGTTGGCCCTGCAGAGTACCTTTCCCCAGATATGCAACGCCAGCGAAAGACCAAGCGCAAAACCAAAGAGCAGCTGGCTATCCTCAAATCGTTTTTTTTACAGTGCCAGTGGGCACGGCGTGAGGATTACCATAAATTAGAGCAGATCACTGGCTTACCTCGGCCTGAGATTATTCAGTGGTTTGGTGACACACGCTATGCCTTGAAGCATGGGCAACTAAAATGGTTTCGGGACAACGCAGTACCTGGTGCCCCCAGTTTCCAGGATCCAGCAATTCCCACACCACCACCTTCAACCCGCTCCTTGAATGAATGGGCTGAGACACCACCTCTGCCGATCCCCCCACCCCCACCAGATATACGACCCTTGGAAAGGTACTGGGCAACCCACCAACAGCTACGGGAAAGTGATATCCCTCAACTGAGTCAGGCATCAAGGCTTAGCACCCAGCAGGTACTGGATTGGTTTGACTCTCGATTACCTGAGCCAGCTGAAGTGGTGGTTTGTCTAGATGAAGAGCAGGAAGAGGAGGAGGAAGAACTGCCAGAAGATGATGAGGATGAAGAGGAGGAGGAGGAAGACGACGACGACGACGATGATGATGATGTGATCATCCAGGACTGAGGGGGCACTGGGGGAGGGGAGGTCTGTTACTAAAAGACGAACCAACTTAGTAACTGTTTAAACAAAGAAACCACATTTTTTAACTTACCTTGTGGCAAAGAACTGAAAAGCTTTGTGTTTTTGAGGGTGGGGGACAGCGGGATGTAGTAAGGGTGGACCAGGGAGGATGATCATGGAGGACAAAGCAAGGTGGGGATTGGATGGGCAGAAATCCAGGCCTCCAGCCTCAATGAGAAGAGTGCTATGGGTCTGGTCCAAACTATGGGGCCAGGAAAAGGCTCTTGCTCTCCTCGTATCGGCTGTTCTTTCCCCTTAGTGTACTACGGCCTACATCTATGGAGGACTAGAAAGGAGGTGTAAAGATTCCAGTACATCCCCCAGTCCCACCCCACCATTTTCCTTGGAATATAAGGCTGCCTTGCACCCCTTCTTTTCTCTCTGAGCACAAGTCCACACACAATGCAGCCAAGAATATCAGTATGTCCCAGTCAATCACAAATATTTCCTCTTCCTTATACCAGCTTGACTTTATATGTTTTCCAGCTGCTTTATTGAGTCACACAGGGAGCAGAATGTTTTCGTTTCTAATACTGGACCACTATGCCTTGTACCTTTTTATCTTTCCCAAACCCCCATTCTGTTCACTATTTGTCTCAGGGTAAATCTTCCCCCTGGAGCTTGTGAAAAAGTTTAATAATTGGGTGGAGAATAATTTAGACTGGATATTTATTGGAGGTGGGAATTAGGGGAGATGTCCTTTAAAAAAAAAGTAGAATTAGAATTACAGAGGGGTAGAGAGGAGAGGGAATGGTTTCTACTGTTCGGAAGGACAGTGCAGGTAGGTTCCAGGTTTGGTTTTACAAACCTGACAGTCCCTCCTGCCTAGCTTGACAGAGACTGATTTTTTTTTTCAGAGACTGATTTTTTTATCTTTTTGGTGTTGGTTTAATGTGTCCAGAAAAGAGACTTTTCCCTCACTTTATACGATCTGTCTTGGAGACAGAGGGACCATGGTCCTTAACTGAATTAATTGATGTTTTAGAATGGTTTTCATCAGTTGGGGTCAGATATAAAGGTATCAGTGGGTTAACCATCTAGAAATAAAAAAGTGGAAAGCCCCAAATTGCTAGAATAATAATAAAAAGGCCAAAAATAAAATTGTTTCTCTCACCTCCACTTTGCCACTTCTATGGTTTAGAGATTAATGGAGCCAAATCCATTAACTTTCTGATTTAGTATACTTTTTATTTATTTTTGAAGCGGCAGGATATACTGAGGTAAAGTAAAAGAACAAAAACTTGAAAAGTTAGTAGATCAGTATCTATCACTAGGCAGACTTTTTTCTGCATCTGCTACAGCACAGGCTCTTGCTCAGAAGAGAGGGAGTTTAGAAATGCCTTTAAAATAAATTCAGTTTCAGAAAGGGTAGTGGGATCCTATTCAGCTACAAGGTCATTCCCAAGACCAAATTTATTTCTGGCAGATGCTATCTTTACATTTTTCCAATATTTTTGCTTAAGGTATGCCTGCCAGTGGCCTACCCATTTAATCCCTCATTTCTACCCCTTAGTACCCAAAGAAGAATAAATGTTTGATCTCAGTGGTAGTGTTCTTTGCCCATTCCACCATTTGAGAGCTTGTAATACCAATAGAGTTGCAGTAGCAATAAAAGGACATCCTCTTTATTTCATTATCTGTGTACTTTAGTAAGCCTGTGTCTCCAACCGTTACCAAACAGAAAGGAAAATCAACATATTTAATAGTAACTAGGCACAGAGGAAACAATAGGCAAATAGAAAAAGTATAATAAATTAGGGCAAGGAACAGTGTTGTGGCTTGTTAACATCAGCAGTGGGAGAATATATCCAAAGCTAAAAAGTGAAATCCAGAAATAAAACATGGTTAATAAGTATATCACCCCACCCCCCACCCCCAATGATGCCAAGAATTGTTTTTATAACCTTGTTTCAAGTTGCAGGAAATAAGGGAGCTATCTGTATCTTGTGGGAGAGATATAAACATCTTCCTGAAGCTCTGACCTGACCATTTTCATAGGAAGTAATACAGGGTGTATAGGATTAAGATTGAGAGAGAGAAGGTACAGAGTGAAACCAGGAAACAAGGTAGGGGTACATTTTCCAAGGCCATCACACCTAAATGAGTATGAGATGCTACCGTCCATCCTTCAGCAGTATGTATAGATCAGATCTTGAAAATGGTCTATCTGGGAGTGTTCCATGCTTCTCTCCCCCTGGCTAATCCCATCTGCCTCTGTTGGTAGAGATTCTGCAGCACAGGACAGGAAGGCAGTTAAGGGTGTTTGTAACAAAAAGGGCAAGTAAGGCCCTCTCAAGTCATTATATGAAGTTTATTGTGACAGTAAACTGCTGCTGTTGCTTCCCCATAGTTTTCTCCATTTCATGAAAACTAACTTTTCCAAACTAAGATTTGATACATCTAATGTGACAAATGCTTTGTTGCTACTTATGAAACTGGAGCATTTCCGTGGTTTATGGTGATAAAGCCGAATATTTGAAAATCAAACAGTTTTGGGAAGCCTGGAACATGACTACCATACCCAGAGATGATTACCAGGGAGGCAGAGTTGTTAGGCCTCTGGGGAAGTGGTACTTTCTTCAATAACTCTTTTTCTAACTTTATTATGGAAATTTTCAAAAAATACAAAAACAGTAGTATAATGCACTCACATGTACTCATCACTCATCACCCAACTTCAACAATTAACTCATGGCCAATTTTCTTTCATTTCTACTTTCTCACACTGCCCCTTTCCACTAGATTAAGCTAAAGCAAAATTCAGACAATCATTTAATTTTCTATCCGTAAGTATTTTAGTATGCATCTCTAAAAGATAAAGACTATTTTTAAAAACATAACCACAATAGCATCATGCCTACAAAAAAAACACTATTAACAATTCCTTAATATAAAATGTCCACTAAGTATTCAGTTTTCCTCAACTGTCTCATAAATGGTTTTTACAGTTTGTTCCAATCAAGATCCAACTGGAGGCCATTTATTTGCAGATGGTTTATATGTGTCTTAAGTCTTTTTTTCACCTGTAGATTAATCCCTCGATTTACGAGGGTCTTAGAGGGATGTTATTTCCCTAGCGTTGTCTGTTAAGGCTTAGACCCTAATTCCTTGCTGACGAAAATAAAGGGAATTTTGGAACATGAGAGCAAAATATTTACCTACCTTAGTAGGTCACCAGGAGCTTGGCCTAAGTATCCTCAAAACCCAAGGTGTAAAAGTGAACTTAAAAGGCAAGACTGGACTTTTCATTTAATAGAGCTCCTTACAAACCTCTCTTCTCGTTCCCATGCCCTTTTCCTCTTGTTTTCTGGATCAGAATAATAGTCTCATAAATTTACAAAACATTATTCTGCTGTTGCTCTTTGGAGAAATGAAAATGGTTTTTCCTAGTTCAAGCAGTACCTCTATCCAAAATATATATTCCATTGAAAACCCCTTTCTGTGAAACTCTTGGGAATGTCATTTGTGTCCACATCCTTAGTTCACCCTGGCCAAGACCTCTCAGTTTAAAACCTTTCATTACTATGTGACCTAATTTTTTTTTTTTTTTTTTTTTTTGCTGTACGCGGGCCTCTCACCGTTGTGGCCTCTCCCGCTGTGGAATACAGGCTCCAGACACGCAGGCTCAGCGGCCATGACTCACGGGCGCAGCCGCTCCGCGGCATGTGGAATCCTCCCGGACCGGGGCACGAACCCGTGTCCCCTGCATCAGCAGGCGGACTCTCAACCACTGCGCCACCAGGGAAGCCCTGTGACCTAATTTTTAAACCCCAAACCAGGAAGGTAATCTAACAGTCATATTATCAGAGTGACACCACTCTGGAAAACTGTGTACCTGTGGTTACCACACTTGAAACCACGTCATTCTCCACTGGTTACATTCTATCACCTTAACAAGAGACCAGAATGAGGCATTAAGTGTGCAGGCCTAACTGTGTGAGGTTTTCATGAGCAGACCAGTTAGACTGGCCAGGGCTCACCTGTAGGGCTGGTAGCTGGAAACCAGGAAGACCCTCTAGTGTGGTTCTGCTCTCCCTTTGACCTGGAGGATGGAATTAAATAGTGAAAGATAACTACCTGGGGCAGTTTCTCAGTATTGTTATTTATGCATCAGGATAAATAAGTGGTTCTTAATCTGCAGTACACTACTCAGAAGGGAAAAGACTGTTAGCTCAGCAATTCAAGAGGTGGGTTATAATATAAAGTCCATTCTTTTACTGTGAGGATGGGGTGGTGACACAGAGGTCTGAGATTTGAGTTTAACTATGAGTAGAAAGATGTAGAGACAATATAAAGATTTTGGTGAGCTATGAAAGATGATAGCCCCTTATCACAAGGACTGGTAGCAGAGGTATCTTTTGGGAAAACATGAGGAGAAAAAAGGATGCTGGTTTTATCATTCTCATTCAGCACTAAGCTCCCAGCAATGCTGCAACATAGGGATCTCAAAAGAAACAAACAAAAAGCCAGTTTAATTCTACAGGCCAACCTTCTGGCTAAAGAGCAGAACTCTACTCCAGGTGACAGGATGAGTGATATTTACGCACAAGCCAAAGCCTGCCCTAACTGTGAAGGAAATGGGGTTAACTCTTAAAGAATATTAAGTGGTCAAACTTGAGACAGTGCTTTTTTCAGGGGCTGGGGTGTAAAAATCCCAACTTCTTTGCACCTTGAAAATCTTCATTTTAGTGTTTATGTCAATGGTTGAAGCTCCACTCCTTTGGGAATGTTATTTAACTTACCTGAATTATTGGGGGTGAGGACTCCTATTTGACCTGAATCCCCACCACTTAGGGATGGTCTGAAAGAGAAAATCCCCTGTCCGGAGGAGGCAGATGAAGGTCTAAGGAAGGGAAATAAAAGCATCAGCAGAGAAAAGGAAAGGTTGAAGTAAAAACCATGTGTAAAGGAAGAGCCTATACAATTAAACCAGAGAGGAAATGAATCCCCTGCTTGCAACTCAGAATACAATTAAGTAATTCAGATGTATATTAGACACAGTACTGTTCAACCTTCTCTTTTGTTTACAAGGTAGATTATAAACTTCAGTGGTATAGGCCAGTGGAGAAGTAACCACAGGGCTGCTGGCAGAATGTCAGTGGGAACAGATCTCAAGTGAAAGGAAGCAGTATTACTTACCTATAAGATAGGCTGTGAGTGGAAGCTGGTGAAGGGGTTTCTGAAAAGCATAAAAATGAGCCTATGAGATAATTCATGAACCAAGAAGAGATCCAGGTATTCTGGGGGCCAGGGCAAAGGAACAGGGGATCAAAGATTTTGGTATATATGTTAGACTTGGGGGCTAATGGCAAGTGAAAAAGCCCACAAGTCACCTAGCAGTGGATCATAAAGGTGCTTTCCTCGCCCTTTCATGAGTTTATGGGCAAGGATCCATCACTGCCTTGATGCGTTCTAATGTATCTGTGCCTTGGTTTCCCCTCTAAGGTGAAGATTATCAGAAAGGATGGCTAAAGACAAAGGGTCATTAAATTGGCTGGGAGTGACAGCAGTAAAAATGTAGAGTAAGGACCTCCACAGATTCTCTCCATAAAAGGAATGAGAAAACTGGCAAAAATTGTCAGAATCAACTTCTTCAGAATTCTGGAAATTAACAAAGGGCTTTTAGCAATCTGGGGAATGTTTATTCCAGAAAAATAGCTGAATGTGAGTAAGAACAGTGAGCTTTGTGACATTTTAACTTGCCCTATTCCCATTTCTCCCTCTCCAGCTCCATGGTAGCCTTGAAAATCAACAGCTTGGCAGTCATCATAGGGGATGGAATGGGGTTGGAGCTCTTTCAAAACCTCATTCCCAGAGAATTGTCATACTTGACCTGCCTAGTTCTTCACTGGAAGACTTCACTTGCAAGGCTGCCTTTATTTGACCTGACTTGGAGCCAAACTTACCAGGACTTGGAGCTTAAGAGTTCACCAAGTGTGAAAAGCTTTTTCCCCAGGAGTGTTTGTTGCAAATAATTAGAGGCACTTGTTTAGCCTGCCTGAGGAGGTGAATATCAGTTGGGGCAAACAATAGGCTAACCAAAAAGCATAAAAGGAAAAGCTGCGGAATGACCTGTCCACGGGGATTTTGAAAAGGAACAACAAGTTCTTGGGAATCTAGGCCATGTGCATGCACAGGGCTGTGTGCATGCTCAGTAAAGATTGAAAAGGCTCTAAGCTCTCACCTTGGGACTACCTTGAGGTCATACAAGCAGAAAGTGAAGGCTAAGGCACAGTCGTCAGCTGCATGTTGAAGGTGCACCCCAACGCACAGTCCCTCAGCAAACACTGAGGGATTTATTGGTACTAGGTGTTTAAGGAAAGCTCTGTCCAATCATTAGCTGAACACTAAGCTAACCAAATAGAGACTTCGGTGGCCACACGAGAAAGAATACAGATTTTACAGAATCAGTTTTAGAAAGTCACTAAACAATGACAAACAGCAACAACAACAAACCTTGGGAAGGGAGGAAGTATCTGATTCTTAGAGTTGCCATGCTATATTATTTAGCTGTCCAGTTTTCAACAAAAAATTATGAAGCATGAAAGAAACAAGAAAGTATGATCTATGTAAAGGAAAAAAGCACAAGCAATAGAAACTGTCCTTGAGGAAGCTCAGATACATTGGGTTTTAAAGACAAAGACTTTAACCAAGCGGTTCTTTTTTTTTTTTTTGGCCACGTTGACAGGCATGCGGGATCCTAGTTCCCCCGAACAGGGATCGAACCCATATCCCCTGCAGTGGAAGCACAGTTTTAACCACTGGACTGCCAAGGAAGTCCCTAAATCAGCTATTTTAAACATGTTCAGTTAGCTAAAGGAAACCATGTCTAAAGCACTAAACAACAGTATAAGAATGGTCTCATCAAATAGAGAACACTAATAAAGAAATATTATATTAAAAAGAAGCAAATATAAGTTCTGGAATTGAAAAGTACAATAACTAAAATGTAAACTTCACTAGAGATATGAGCAGTCAGAAAAAAGAATCAGCAAATTTGAAGATAAATCAATTGAGATTATCCAGTATGAAGAAGAGAAAGAAAAAGGAATGAAGAAAAATGAACAAAGCCTCAAAGACCTTGGTGGAATACCATCAAGCACACCAGCATGTGCAAAATGGGAGTTCCAGAAGGAGAACAGAGAGGACCAAGGGCAGAAAGAATTATCTGAAGAAATAATGGCTGACAACTTCCCAAATTAGATGAAAACATTAATCTATACATCCAAGAAGCTCAACAAATCCCAAAGAGGATAAATCAAAGAGATCCGCACCTAGACTCATCATAAACTGTTGAAAACTAAAGGCAAAAAAAGAAACTTGAAAGCAGCAAGAGAGAAGCCATTCATCACATGAAAGGGATTCTCAATAAAATTGGCACTGATTTCTCCTCAGAAACCATGGAGGCCAGAATATAGGAGGATAATGTATTAAAAATGCTGAAAGACTGTCAATCAAAAATTTTAAATCCAGCAAAACTATCCTTCAAAAATGAAGGAGAAATTAAGACACTCCCAGATGAGTGTCAAAATTAAGAGAATTCATCACTACCAAACCTGCTTTACAAGAAATACTAAAGAGAGTCCTTCAAGCTTAAGTGATAGGACACCAGACAGTAACTCAAATCTACATGAAGAAATAATAAAGATCACTGGTAAAGATAACTACATTGATAAACATAAAAGTATAAGTGTATTTTTGTAACTTCCTCCTATCTGATTTAAAAGACAACTGCATAAAACATAATTATAAATTTATGTTGATGAGAACACAATTTTTAAAGATATAATCTATATAATAACAGCACAATGGAATGGAGAGGGGAATGGAACTATATAGGAGAAAAGTTTTTGTACACTGTTGAAATTAAGTTTGGTATAATCTGAACTAAATTGTTATAAATTATGATGTTAATTATGATGTTAATCCCTAAGAAAATAACAAAAAATATAGTGAAAGAAACAAGAAAGAAAGTAAAATGGTACACTAGAAAATAGCTGTTTAACACAAAAGACAGCAAAAATGGAGGAAGTGAGGAACAAAACATACATAAGACATATAGAAAATAGGAACTTCCCTGGTGGTCCAGTGGTTAAGAATCCACGCTTCCACTGTAGGGGGCACAGGTTCAATCCCTGGTCGGGGAACTAAAATCCCACATGCTGTGTGGTGTGGCAAAAAAAAAAAAAAAAAGACACATAGAAAACAAATAGCAAAATGGCAGAAGCAGTCTTTCCTTATTAATAATTACATTAAATGTAAATGTATTAAACTCTCCAATTAAAAGGCAGAAACTGGCCAAATGGTGAAAAAAGATCCAACTATACATCATCTATGAAAGACTCACTGTAAATTCAAAGACACATATAGGTTTAAAGTAAAAGGATGGAAAAAGATATTCCACACAAACAGTAAACAAAAGAGAGCTGGAATGGGTAATAACAGATAAATGCACTTTAAGACAACATTGTTACTAGAGACAAAGGTCAAAATGATGAAAGGGTCAACCCATCAAGAAGATATAACACTTATATATGCACTTAACAACAAAGTCCTAAAATACATGAAGCAAAAACTGACAGAATTGAAGAGAAAAGTAGACAATTCAACAATAATAGAGCTTTCAATACCCCACTTTCAATAATGGATAAAACAGCAAGACAGAAGATCAGCAAGAAAACAGAAGATTTAAATGGCACTATATACCAACTAAATCTAACAGATATCTATAGAACACTCCACCCAACAACAGCAGAATACACATTCTTTTCAAGTGTACAGGGAACTTTCCCCAGGATAGACAATGTTTTAGGCTATAAATTTAAAAGGATCTAAACCATACAAAGTATGTTGCTCAACAACAATGAAATGAAATTAAAATCAATTAACAGGAGGAAATTTGGGAAATTAACAATTATGTGGATAATCAACACTGCTAAGTAACTAATGGGTCAAAGAAAAGAAAATCACAGAAGTTAGAAAATACTTTGAGATGAATGAAAACAAAAACACAACATACTAAAACTTAAAAGGATGCAGTGAAAGCAGTGCTCAGAATGAAATTTATAACTGTAAAAGTCTATATTAAAAAAGCAGATCTCAAGTCAATAATGCTACCGTCCACTTTAAGAAACGAGGAGAACTAAACCCAAAAGCAGACGGAAAGAAAATGATTAGGGCAGAAATAAATGAAATAGAGAATAGAAAAATAATAGAGAAAAATCAAGAAAACTAAAAGTTGGTTCTTTGAAATGACAAACAAAATTGACTAATCCTGTGGGGTGAGGGGCAGGATAAATCTGGAGGCTGGGATTAACACATACATACTACTATATATAAAATAGATAATCCTGGTGGTGCAGTGGTTAAGAATCCGCCTGCCAATGCAGTGGACAGGGGTTCGAGCCCTGGTCTGGGAAGATCCCACGTGCCGCAGAGCAACTAAGCCCGCACACCACAGCTACTGAGCCTGCGCTCTACAGCCTGCAAGCCACAACTACTGAGCCCACGTGCCACAACTACTGAAGCCTGCGCACCTGGAGCCCGTGCTCCACAACAAGAAAAGCTACCGCAATGAGAGCACCACAACGAAGAGTAGCCCCTGCTCACTACAACCAGAGAAAGCCCACGCGCAGCAACGAAGACCTAGTGCAGCCAAAAATAAATAAATAAATTAATTAATTAAAAAAAAAAAACAGATAACCAACAAGGACCTACTGTATAGCACAGGAAACTATACTCAATATTATATAATAACTTATAAGGGAAAAGAATCTGAAAAAATATATGTATATATAGATTCAGTTATATAAATATACATACATATGTATGTATAGTCTGTATTGGGTTGGCCAAAAAGTTCATTCGATTTTTTTCTGGAAGATGGTACGGATATATATATATATATATATATCTCAATTGCTGTGCCGTACACCTGAAATTTAGATGATATTGTAAATCAACTATACTTTAATTTAAAATTTTTTTTAAAATAAACTTCCTTTTTAGAACTGTTTAAAAAATGGACTAATCTTTAGCCAGGCTGTCCAAGAAAAAAGAAGAAAGCCCCAAATAACTAAAATCAGAAATAAAAGAGAGTATTACTACTAACCTAACAGAAATAAATTGGCTAGAGCACCTACGTTTTTCAAAGGGATGAATATGAAAGAACTGGAGGGAGGCTATTTGGTGAATTTCAAAAATGGTTATCCAGGAAGAGATCTGTGAATTTCAAAACTGCCTCTTGGGAAAGAAAGGGAAATCCTCTCCAAGTATACTCTATGGACTGACTAATGCCTTGAAAAACAGTAATAACAGTAATAGTTCTAAGGGGAAAGAGACAAGAAATTAAGTAGGTGGAACCAAAATATTTCTTCACTGGAATATTTTTGTGTTTGATACACAGTGAAGAAGCCAGATACCCTTCAGGCTAACATAATTGGCATCTAGTTAATCTTTCTTTTAGATCTAACTTCTACTGCCATCTTGTGGCAATTAAAATCCAGGTCAATTATTTTAAAAGTTACTCTCCAGTCTCCTGACCAGAGGGTTTCAATGACTTTCTAATACTCAAGTTTCAATTTTCCCCTTATCAGTTTGAGAACAGAAATATCATTACTAGAAAAGTTGTATCTGGAACCACCTTCTGGAGAAAAAGTAAAATGGCATTATATTATGCACAGAAAACCAGAAATCTGCTCAGAATGTGTTGGCTTCTGACTCCTTCCCCTACACTGCCCCTCTCACCAGTAAAAGAGTCTCTTGGAGTGCTCCTTCCCTGCAGCGCTCTGGCTCCCTGAGGGACAAATAATAAACATTAATAAATATATCCCGGGGCTTCCCTGGTGGCGCAGTGGTTGAGAGTCCGCCTGCCGATGCAGGGGACATGGGTTCCTGCCCCGGTCCGGGAGGATCCCACATGCCGCGGAGCGACTAGGCCCGTGAACCATGACCGCTGAGCCTGTGTGTCCAGAGCCTGTGCTCCGCAACAGGAGAGGCCACAATAGTGACAGGCCCGTGTACCGCCAAAAAAAATATAATAATAAAATAAATAAATATATCCCGATTCTCTGGCTTCCATATTTTATGCTATGGCTATACACTGAAGCATATGTTTTTCTCCCAGAGTGGGTACATGACTCCAGGAAGGATCCACACTTTACTCCTTCCAAAATGAACATGATGGACACTGTTAATGCAGTCCACTATTTTCACCCCTATTCATTCCGAGTCATGAATTAGGTCAGCTTCTAACATCAGGTCTGAATTGCTGAAAGAGAGTCCAGGCATGGCATCATATAATTCATGCCAAAATCTATATAAGTTTAATATTCTTGCTTTAATCTTGGCTTTCATTTAGCATTAGAAGTCTCAATCTGAAAAGATAATGTGAATATTTCTTACCTGTCCCAAGTTACTAAAGCCAGCCCCTCTATAAAGGATAGATTCCACTGAGGAGGACCGACTGTATAAGGCAAAACAAAAAGGAAAAAACAAACCTGGTATTAAACTTTTACACAGACATAAAGTCTCCTCAGTCCCTGTCTCAGCCGTATCTAGGCATTTCTTTCATCTTGATCTTTTGCCAACAGTTCTAATGCTGCTGTGTAGCTTTCTACTCACCTGACCACTTGGCTGCTATGCTGAGAACTGGGTCGTGGAGTAACTGAAAGGGAATAAAATGCAGAATGAAAAGTTGCCATCAATGGTGCGCCCTGCCTTGCCTAGCCTACATGTTGCAAGTGAGTGTCCAGGAGTATGGCCTTTTCATGTCATACATAAGATTCGGAAAATCACATTATACTTTCTGAGAGGAAACCATCTTCCATATGGGAAAAGGATATTTACTCATCTCACACAGATATTTGGGCAAAACATGGTCTCTACCTGACTGTGATGGAGAAGTAATGCCCACTGGTCGAGGTGTGGTTGACCTGCACGGAAAAAAAAAAAAAAAGAAAGGCAGCTCTATTTTCTCTAAGCAGAACTTAGTGCCACCTTAGAGGATCAATCAGGTCATCATTTACAGAAATAACAGCCTTCTCTCTGAGCACAGATTGCTTACTAATCATGTATTACAGGTATTAGCCCAAAATACAGAGGCAAGCTTTCCATATGGGACTCCTTGGCTCTCCAATTCCCTAAACAAAATCTTCTCCACTTCTCTATTGCCCATAATAGAAGTTCTGAAGTCCTTCTTTCTTCCTTCCCATAGTGCCTTAACAGGTACTCTCAACTTTACATATATCTATCCATCTGTCCATCCATTCATACATCTGCCATTCCCTCACTCCCTCCATCCCCTCTTCCATCTACCCACAGACATTTATTTAGTGCTCATAAGTCTTAGATCCTGAACTTACAAAGATAACTAGAATATGGTTCCTATTTTTGAGAGGCTCACAGGCTAGTGGGAGAGACAAAAAGAAAAAGAGCAACATAAGTGTTATAATGGGTATGTCAGAAGTATGGAAGTATGATAGAACACTAGACTTTAGCTTCTGTGAGTCAGGGGCCATGTCTTTTTAATCCACCAATGCAGAGCTGATATTAAAAATATATAATAACTGGTAGGGTATAGACATTTACAATTAGAATAATCGGTGATGTACACCCAACACCTAATACAGTGCTTCACAAACAGTAAGTATTTAATGAATATTTATTGAATAAATGAATAATAGAACATCTAAATCTGTCTAATAAAGTGCTGACAGAGGAAATGACACATGAGTTCAATTTTGAGGGGTGAGTAGGATTTCATAAGGTGATGGTCAAGGGTGAGCATTCATCCAAGATTTTAGTTCAGCACTTTTCAGTGAGGAGCTCTTTTTTGGAGAAGTGAAAAATGAATTCATAAACCATTCCCTCCACCGCAGAGCCCACACAGGAGCTACAGCCAAGTGCCAAGAAAGGATAGAATTCACTTTGCTGTACAGCAGAAATTAACACAACATTGTAAAGCAACTATACTCCAATTAAAAAAAAAAAAAGAAAGGATAGAAATTTTCAAAGAGGGATGGTATGGGGCCTGATAAAACTGACCTGCTTCCTTGGTACCAACTTGGAGATTCCTGTAGGTGAAAAAAATGGGAGTGAAGGAAGCTGTAGCTCAATGGTCCCAATCAATGGATCTTACTTGTCAGATAGCTAAGCTGCAATGTCCTCTAGTTGTGGTTACTAAGATGCCCAATAGAAGAAAAAACAGCAACAGTGAGTGTTTCCTCAGAAAATTATTAGCTTTGGGGAGAGAAAATTTAGGTCCTCTTCACAAAAACACATTGGGAATCCTGTAGACTGATACATGTAGGGA
This sequence comes from Phocoena phocoena, assembly GCF_963924675.1. Taxonomy (NCBI): domain Eukaryota; kingdom Metazoa; phylum Chordata; class Mammalia; order Artiodactyla; family Phocoenidae; genus Phocoena; species Phocoena phocoena. The sequence continues at coordinate 74,077,153 of NC_089220.1, forward strand.
AATATAGAGAGTCTATGGGGAGAGCAAGGAAAATGACAGGATTACAATGTGCTAGAAGAGTTACAAGAGTAAGATCAAAAGGAACATTATATAAACACAAAGGACAATCTTGGGAAGAGACAAATGTCTAGGAAATAGAGTTTGAGGGACAGGAAAGGTCCTGAGGTGCCTTGGGATTCTTGAAGACAAATTTTAAGTTACCACAGATATCTCTTCTATAAGAGAGCTTCCCATGTGTTATGCCATGGACTCACTGATATTCGAGAATAGGTTACCACTGTGCTAGATTTTGTCCTTTCATCCCTCCAAGGTCTTCTGTGGCCTCGTCCATTTACTACAGTGTGCTTGCTGTACAAATATTATCAATTATTACCAGCCATGATGTGAAAAAGGTTAGGAAACACTAATTCTATTCAGTCAGCTAGATAGATGGGCCTAGTAAGAGAGAAAATAATAGTATGGAAAATCTATTTCATTCACCTTTAGGATGGCTAGCAATTTCTTCAGTTCTCCATTCTCTTTCCTTAAGACTGACAGCTCTCTAGGCAAAAGATGGAAAAAGAAACAATCAGCTCCAGCAGGTCAGTGGGATAAAAAACCTGATTTTTATTATCAACATCTAGTTAATGCTTCCGGAGAGATACTTGCCACTATACAAGGTATTTCTGTCAGAGATCTGGTGATTCAGGGGGGCAATGGCAGGGTTTTGGTGGTGAGAAGAATCAGGTGGACAAAATAAACAGTCACGTGGTATGATTTCAGAAGTTTACACAGAACTGCATTTCCTCTCCACACATTTTCCCCTGGCCTGCTGCTGTCTGAAAATTTCCATCAGGGATTCCATCTTTTAGCTTAAGATTTCCAAAAGAACATGGACTTCCCTGGTGGCGCAGTGGTTAAGAATCTGCCTGCCAATGCAGGGGACACGGGTTCAATCCCTGGTCTGGGAAGATCCCACATGCTGTGGAGCAACTAAGCCCGTGTGCCACAACTACTGAACCTGCACTCTAGAGCCCATGAGCCACAACTACTGAGCCTGTGTGCCACAACTGCTGAGCCCATGCACCACAGCTACTGAAGCCTGTGCGCTCTAGGGCCCACGTGCTGCAACTACTGAAGCCTGCGCGCCTACAGCCCATGCTCTGCAACAAAAGAAGCCACCCCAATGAGAAGCCCCAACACCACAATGAAGAGTAGCCCCCGCTTGCTGCAACTAGAGAAAGCCTGCGTACAGCAACAAAGACCCAACGCAGCCAAAAAAAGAACCAAAACACACCCTCCTAGAGGTAACATTTTAAATCTTCCATCATTATTACTGTGAAAAAGTCATGTCTGATTTCTCTGAAGAAGTAGTTTTCGACAGATGGAAGTAAAAGGGGAAAGCTATAAAGTAGGGAAGGCCCCTTGAGGGAAGAAAGAGAAAAATAAAATGGAGATTGAGAGACCAAAAATTCTGTACCTGACTTAACCAAGACAAACATAAACACACATGGAGCAATTTTTAGGCTTTGGAACCGTAAGGAAATAAGGGCTACAGCTTCTATGAAAGGAAAAACGCTCTCTGGTGATTTCATTCGTCACTTACTTGTCCTGGTTAGTCAGTGTTTGCTGTGCCTCCTGCGTGGCTGCTTCTAACTTGGTAATTCTATGCTTATAAAAGGCGATGAGGAGATCTGTTTGCTTCTTCTGGAAACTCCACACCTACTAGGGAAAAACAGACCTTTGACATACAACCCCCATAATTCCTTTCCCCTTACTTGTAGCAACAAATGGAAACCCATCAATTCATACCCTATTACTGATCATTTTCTTCTGGAGCATCTGACCTAATTCATGATTCCCCAAAACTAGGGAAAGCCAAAGGTTTTCATTTCCAGAAAAGTGCCTTCCTAATATCTTAATGAGAACATTCTGACATAGAATGACCCTTTAAAAATATAACCATTCATCTTGAGCAAGAAGTGACAACCAAAAAAATGTTTCCAAGCTTAGAACTGGTTCTGACCTTACTTGTTTACTATTAGCTTGGACTCAGCTTTCACATTCCTAGCTCTACAGAGCACTGGTAACCAATTTACTTTCCCTAAGATACTCACACATAGACACTTGTAGGCTGTTTATGTTGCTACAGTAAAGGGCAAAGAGGCACAGAAGGAGATTTATCTATTCCTGAATTTTATTTCTGGCCATGGGTAAATAATTTTATCTTTTGCTTTAATTTACCATTTGATATACTGATGTGCCTATCATGGGATTACTGAATCAGATCAAAAGTTAATATGTGGAAAGTATTTTAGCTTTGTCAGGTTCTACTTTTGAATACACAGCAGTATTCAGGTCTCATTTGTTTCCTCCCTACTCACACCGTAAACCTTTTTTCTTAGGTCCTTCCTAGATCTGGTACTTTTGTCATAAACTTTTTGTTCTCATTTAATTTGCAAGTTGCTTTTGCCACCTTACTAAAGAATTCTACTTCTGAATTTATATAGTCTCTACACTCTTTCCTTTCTACTCAAAAGCAAACTAAACTAATTCTACACAGATAAGAATTCACTGTAATCTATTTTTTAAAATTTGTTCTTGTTTTCAATAAAAGTAAAACATATTCATTTTAGAAAATTTGAACAATGCAGAAGCAGAAAAAAGGCACTCAATCCTGGGAGTTATCTAAAATGGCAAAGGGTTGGCGAGCAATAGATACTACAGATAGATACAATATATAGCCAAGAGACCTACTAACCTATGTGCCAAAACTACTTTGGTGCTCAAAGAGATTTGAGCAAAAAAGAATCCTAAAAATGCTTCCTTATCAAAAGCAAGGGGACTTCCCTGGTGGTCCAGTGGTTAAGACTCCACGCTTCCACTGCAGGGGGCACAGGTTCGATCCCTCGTCAGGGAACTAAGATCCTACAAGCCACGTGGCACAGCCAGGGAGTTAAGTTTTGGGTTGCACAGTTTGTGATCAAAGCCTCTCACACTGGGGCTTAAGGTTCCTCGACCTGCTCAGTAGTGATAAAGAACTCAACTACACTGTTTCAGAAGTCTTAAAAACTGACAGATAAACTTTTCTTTTCAGGTAAAATAATCTTCAACTAAATAAAACCTTTCTTCAAAGGCACCATTGATTATCTCAGCTGTTCAGTCTTTAAATTCAAGTGAGGGATGGGAAACTGATCTGATCTATTTATGAGATCAGGTCTTGACCTGATTTTATTCAAACGATTTATATGGTAGTTATTTAAGTATGTTAGCAAAACATATGACTTCCAAGTCAGCCAACTAATGATCAGGGCCAGCTGCCTGTATTTGTAAATAAAGTTTTACTGGAATACAGTCATACCCATTTGTTTACAGATTGCCTGTGGCTGTTGTTCTGTGCTACAACAGCAGAGTTGAGTAGCTGCAACAGAGGTTGCATAGCCTGCAAAACCTAAAATATTTACTAACCTTTCAAGAAAAAGTTTGTCAGTCCCAACACTAAATTTATGGAAGTCTTTCTTGGGCTTCCCTGGTGACGCACTGGTTAAAAATCAGCCTGTCAATGCAGGGGACACAGGTTCGAGCCCTGGTTGGGGAAGATCCCCCATGCCGCGGAGCAACTAAGTCTGTGTGCCACAACTACTGAGCCTGCGCGCTACAGCCCGAGAGCCACAACTACTGAAGCCCACGTGCCTAGAGCTCGTGTTCTACAACAAGAGAAGCCACTGCAATGAGAAGCCCGCACACCACAACCAAGAGTAGCCCCTGTTCACCACAACTAGAGAAAGCCCGCGTGCAGCAACGAAGACCCAATGCAGCCCAAAATAAATAAATAAATTCATTTAAAAAAAAAGTCTTTCTCTGTATTTTCATTTATCTTTTTGTTTTTTGGCCACGCCGTATGGCATGTGGGATCTTCGTTCCCCAAGCAGGGATCAAACCCATGCCCCCTGTACTGGGAGCGCAGAGTCTTAACCACTGGCCCACAAGGGAAGTCCCTCTGTCTTTTCATTTGCGCCTTTTGCTCTGAATTTGTCTTTCTTTGTGAACCTATATCTTTCCCTCTCTTTCTCTCAACCTCTTCTCTCTTTATTTCCTACTCTATTTGATGCTCAGTGTTGTCTGTTCTTCCTATTTGTATTTACTTAATGGACATTTATGTTACTTCTTCTTAATTTTAAAGTGGATGGGCCCAACAAAATGGGAGAAAATGTTTGCAAATCACATATGTGGTGAAGGATTTGTACCTAGAATATATAAAGAACTCTTACAACTAATAATAAAAAGACAATCTGACTTAAAAATGGGCAAAGGATCTGAATAGATATTACTTTAAAGATGACAAACAAATAGCCAATAAGCACATGAGAAGATGCTCAACATCATTAATCATCAGAGAAATGAAAATCAAAACCACACCAAGATAGCACTTCACACCACTAGGATGATTATTATAAAAAAAGACAGATAAAACAAGTATTGGTGAGGATATGGAGAAATCAAAACCCTCATACACTGCTGGTAAAAATGTAAAATGTGCAAGCACTTGGGAAAACAGTCTGGCAGTTCCAAAAGTTAAACATAGAGTTACCATTTGATCCAGTGATCTAATTCCTATGTATATATCCAAGAGAAATGAATATATGTCCACATAAAAACTTGTATACAAATATTCACAGCAGCATTATTCATAATAGCCAAAAAGTGGAAATAACCTAAATGTCCCTCAATGGATGAATGAATACGTGAAACGTATATCCAGCTATATAATGGATTATTATTTGGTCATAAAAAGCAATAAAGTACTAATGAAGTTCTAATACATTCTACAACATGGATAAACTTTGAACACATTATGCTAAGGGAAAGCAGTGCAGGATTCAGACAATAAATAAATTATATAATGTTAGAGATAAGACCTATGATGAAAAATAAAGCAGGGTAAGAAGTAGACTTGGGGCTGCTATTTGAGATATGAGAATCAGTAAAGGTCTGACTGAGGAAGAAAAATATGAGCAGAAGCCTGAATGAGACAATCTAGACAGTACTTGGATCAGTTATTCAACTTCACAGATTGGGAAAACACATTTTCAGACATTGCTGACTTCACCAAACGGGCACTTCACTACAGTGATGATTAACTGACCCTTTTCATGTATTTTATCTTGATTGCTTGACCATGTGTATTTGGTCCCATGATTAGGCAGGGTAGAATTCGGACTACATATAATTTCTCTCCTGATCATTAACTAACCCCTGGTTTAGTTATTAACCAAAGCTCTGCTCTTTCTCTTGTTCATGTGACCTTGTTTACATTTCTCCTTGAGTCTCAGCTGGATTTTATCTCCCCATAATGTTAAATAGTATCTCAGATATGATGGTTCACCCAAGCAGCTAAAAGCAGGATGCAGTGAATGCCTTAATTTCCCTTCCTCTATCTCCAGAGTCAGGATTGAGGGGGAGACACCAAAGAAAAATTAAACCTACTGTCTTCAGCCAAACATGACAAGGGACCATCTTCACGTTTAATAAAAAAATATTCTCGTAAGAACAAGAAGAGTAGAGAAGAAAAATAGTGATAAAATCTCAAGAAATGTGCCCAGATAGCAATCCCATGAGGCTATGAAATGATCTTGGTGGAGAACTGGAGAGTGGAAGGGAAAAACCAAAGTTTTTAGAATTTGGGAACTTTCTCAAATGGTTGTCCTGTCTCCTCTTCACTTCCTTCCACAATTCTATTGCTCCTGACCAAGTCAATGGCATGACAACATATCACGCATCAGGAAAAGAAAAATATCTTCCAAAATTCAGGCAACCTATTATAAATACTAACTGAAGAATTAAATATATATGTGTTGCTAAGAGAGGTTATTGAAAAATAAGAGTGGAGAACAAGAAATCCGTTTTTGAACTTAGGTCTATAAGCAAAAGCTTGGCTACTAAATCCATTGTTTGCAGGGTCAGGCCTGTATATTCAAAGCAATTTTTAGAAGATTCATTAAATGTACGAAGAAAGAAGACAAAGCTCTCTAGAACCTTTTTTATCCTCAAAAATTACTAAATAGAACTAGGAACCACAAGGCAAGATGTCAGCTACATAGAAGTTTTTACAGCCTATCACAGATTCTGGGTGAGTAAAAAGTTAACTGTTGAGATATTTATCATCAGAGAAGAAAGCAAACAGGGCAGCCAATTTCTCCCCATTGTATACAAATATGCGAATGCAGTTTAAAGAGAACCTCTGGAAAAGAAATAAGATGCATTTATAACTTGCCTGGAAAATCAGATTTTCTTCACTTTTATTTCTCATACCTGAGAGATGTGACTAAAATACTGCAAAGCTGTCTCCATAGGGCTTTTGAAGTACATCTTCTCCTGAGGTTTCAGCTATGAAGACAGTAAGACACATCCACAATGGAATGAAATAAAATACAGGCAAATATGGTTAAAGACATAGCACCCTTTCTAAAGCACCAGGTATTATTTCACTGTGCTAAAAGGGCGATCACTATTGCGCTAGGAGATGTAGACTACATATCCTAATCCTTCTTACCTCATGCTTCTGTGACAGTAGTCACAAATCCACAAATAATTCTTTTATCTCTAGTTTACCTCCTTTTTTTTTCAATTGCTATCTACACGTTTTGTTTGTTCCTTTTTTAAAAAAAAAAATTTCAGTTTTTTTTTTTGGCGATGCCACGTGGCTTGCAGGATCTTAGTTCCCTGACCAGGGATTGAACCCAGGCCCCCACGGTGAAAGCCCCAAGTCCTAACGACTGGACCACCAGGGAATTCCCCCAAAATTTCAGTTCTTAGCCACTGTATTCTTTGTATAGTTCCTACACACCAGGAATGGGATAAGATTGTGACGGGGAGGAAAAACTTACATTATCAGAAAGAGCCAGATACTTGCAGGCAGTTCCACAAACAGCACATTTTTCTAGTGGGGAAAGGGGAAAAAAATGTTTGGTTCTCATAGGCATGAGGTAAGATTTTCCTAAAGTACATGATAACAGTCAAGTAGGCTAGCTAATGAAAAGAGGGTTCTTACTGAATTCAAAATGTCATTGTGCTATAAAAGGACATCAACTTGAGCTCCATTCTTGAAATCAGTGTTTCCAAACTTGTATGTTGATGAGAAGTAAGGCTTTCACACTGTACCTCTACCCATCTCCCTTTTTATAAATTCCCAGTTTTCTTCTGCAGGTGAGGGACAGTAGCCTCCCAGCAGGAGTACAGGAGTGTACATTTACTAGAGTCTGGGAAGAGTACCAAAGATCTCAACTTTAAGTTATTATTTTTTATTCTATCTACCTGACAGTAGGCACACATTAGGCACCATAAGAAACTCTCCAATTATTCCTGCCTTGTTCTCACCTTGCTAATATTCCTGGATATTGTTTTGAAGCTCTCCTACTCTCATTCTCTAATTAACCCAATCTGAAAGATGTGGAAATTAAAATTCCTCATCTTCCTGTGAAGTTAAAATTTTAGTAGTGGTGCTGGTTATTGATTAAGATAAATGCCATGTCCGGAGAAAACATCACATGACGTATGCTTCACCGAGACAAACTGCTCCAAAGTGAGCTGTTGTTACCATAGTAATAGCTTTGTTACATTAGCAGATAACTTTAAAGGGTCATGAGATTCACATAGAGAAAAAGCTTCTCCAGAGGCTACCTAACCTGACTCTTCTTTCCTTGGGGATGAAGTTTTCCCCCATCTTCCTTCCATATTATTATCAGAGTGAGCTAGCAAGTGCAAATCATTCTTCTATTTAAGAAAAAGACAAGACAAAGAAACTTCCACAGCTCTCCATCACCTGCAGGATAAAGTTCAGGTTCTTTAGCCTGGTATATAGAGCCTTCCATCATATGGCCACTACCTACCACTCTAGCCTCATCTCTCACCATTTCTTACTTTATCCTTTTATGCTCTACCAATCCCAACCACATGTACTTCCCTGTACTAAGTTTAATGATGTTGTATTCCTTTACACATGCTGTTCTCTTAAACCAGAATGATCTTCCCTGCCTAATTCACTTGGCAGACTCCAGTTTATTACTCAAAACTCTATTGAAACAACACCTCTTCTATGAAATTTTCCCTGATCAAAACATCTTAAGTCCCTCTTCTGGACCTACTACCCAGAATACATACCTACAGAATATAATACGTACCTTGTAAGTATTTTAGCATTAAGAAAAAAAAGACACACCTTAAATTTGTCTCTTCTAAGACTTAACAGCTGCAAGAACTTGGTCAAATCGCCTATTTGAACCAGCTCCTCATTTGTAAAATGAGTCTACTAATAATTACCTCCTGGGATTGTGGTGAGGATACATAAAACTGGTACACATGAAAATACTTTTTAAACCACAAAGGTATCACCCACCACTATCACCATCGTCAACATTTCTAATTAAACTGATTTCACAGATTATACTACTTCCCATTAGAAATGGCTCTTGTTATCAAACACTTTCCCAATTTCTATTCATTATTTTTATTTTTTCTCTTTCCTCTAATCAGTCTGATAACCTTGTGGCTTTCCCTGCCACAGGCTTCAGAACACTGACAAGCACCTTTTGATGTTCAAGTAATAGATAGTCCATTTGCTAAATCATTCCTTTTAATGGATTCCTCCGATTTTCATAATCAACAGTTTCCTATTATACCCACACCACCTTTGGCCTACTAAGTGATTTTTATTCCAAGTTACACAGAGAAATGGTTAATCATTATTTCTAGGTTAAAAACATTTTTGCCTGAATCTGAAAACAGTTAAATCACTCACCCAGAGTCAAACACTTTTTACAGAAAATATGGCCACAGCTGGTGACAAAGAAATGGGCCCCATCTTTTCGGAAACACAGGTTGCAGTGAAACCAATCCATTCTGCAGCAGAGAAAGAGAATAACCTGGGGCATAACATAATTATAGCTGTTCCAAAATCTACTTAACAATGTTTACTTAGTTTCTGCTAACTTATTGGGATGTGGGCATATTACTGTGGGTATTCCAATTGGATGTGAGGAAGTACATATACCTCTGAAGTAAAAAAAGCAGACTGCAGACTATGCTATGCCATTTTCTAAAGAGAAAAATTATACATATTTAGAAGAGTAATAGGACAATGATGACTTCTTTTTGAATGGTGAGATCATGTGTATGTGTGTGTGTGTGTGTGTTGCCTTTACACTTTTTTTGTTTTCTAAATTTTCTGGATTAATTCAGGCACTAATTTATAATTAGAAAAAACAATCCTAAAAAAAAATCTATTTCTTTCCTAATAGTTTCCTGTGATACAGCAAGATGGAGCAAGGAGAAGGTAGTGGACCAAATATACAAGATCACATATTAGCCACTTGGAACACATTTTATCTAATGGAAACATTATTTATGCATGATGTCTCAGCTTTTCACATTTCCTTCTACTCCATAGAAACTCAGAATCATAGATCTGGAAGCGATCTTGAAAATCATTTAACATTTTTTCCAATCCCATCATTTTTCAAAAGATGTATCTGATATTCACTGAAATGTAAGGTTTTAAATGAAGAGACTGACATAAAAAATACAGAGCTGAGGGCTTCCCTGGTGGCGCAGTGGTTGAGAGTCCGCCTGCCGATGCAGGGGACGCGAGTTCGTGCCCCGGTCCGGGAAGATCCCACATGCCGCGGAGCGGCTGGGCCCGTGAGCCATGGCCGCTGAGCCTGCGCGTCCGGAGCCTGTGCTCCGCGACGGGAGAGGCCACGGCAGTGAGAGGCCGGCGTACCGCAAAAAAAAAAAAAAGAAAAAATACAGAGCTGATACATAGAGCTGTAATTAGTTCACACATTTAATAGATTTACGCTTAATTTCATGAATATACTACAAGAATGTAATATATATTAGTTTAATTTCATTTAAAATTAAATTGGGGGAAAAAATCAGAACAGAAGGTAAAATTTTTCCCCACTGAAGTCTTTTCTTTTTTTTAAGTCTTTTCTTTAAAAAAGTTTTAAAGTAGTTTATGGAGACATTTGCTCAAAGAATATTGGCTGGTTTGTGCCACACTGTAATATTTTTGTCACATAAGGGCAAGATTCACGATAAAAACTTACTGAATAAACGTTTCAATGCAAAGGCATTACACAGAGGCATGAGCTTCGGATACCTATTTGTTGCTCACAGATACACTAACTTCTACCAGAAAGTGAGTCTAAAGAACTACTGAAAAGGTCACAGTAATATATGCCCTGGTTTGTTTAGGGGAAGCAAGAACGATTTTAATCAAATGCGTTGACCAAATGAACCCTTTAGAAGAAGGGCCGTTAACAGGATTTGTGAGGGCAAGACTTGTCTGATTTCTAGGGGTGATGGAGATTAAGCAGAGTCTCAGATTTACCAGTAACTCTTTTTTTTTTTTTTGCGGTACGCGGGCCTCTCACTGCTGTGGCCTCTCCCGTTGCGGAGCACAGGCTCCGGACGCGCAGGCTCAGCGGCCATGGCTCACGGGCCCAGCCGCTCCGCGGCATGTGGGATCTTCCCGGACCGGGGCACAAACCCATGTCCCCTGCATCGGCAGGCGGACTGTCAACCACTGCGCCACCAGGGAAGCCCGCAGTAGCTCTTTTTTAACTACATGCCCTACCTGTTTGGCTGCAGTGATCCCAAAAGCCTCGGATCTCACCGAAATCAATCAGTTCTCAAGAAAAGCTGGAAATGGCGGGAAAATATACAGCAAGCCTGGCACCAGCGAGAGGCAAGAGGCTGGGCGTGGCCCGCGACGCTGTGTGAGAGGCGTGGGCGGGGCCCAGGAGTGGGCGGGGTCCAGAGCATGCGCGAGGCGTGGGCGGGGCCGAGAGGCAAGAGTGCGTTTTCTTAATAGTCCAGGAAAATCTACCTCATTTAAGATTGGGAACAAATAAGAAATATGATCTAATCTCATACATGCTATGGAAACAAGGTGAAAATAAACCTAATAATGTTCAAGCAGACAGTAACACACTAGAAAAATGTGGTCACAAAGCAGATGAAAACTTTAACTTAGTATTTTTTCTTCTCTCTTTTTTTAACCTAATATTTTTAAGGGAAATAAAATAATAGATGATTTGAAAGAAAAGCATAAATCAGAAATAGAAAAGCTAAAAAGTGATACGGGTAGAGAACAGTCGCATATTAAATGAGAACTAACCAGTCTCAGGAAAAAAATTTTTTAAACTTTTTTCAGAAATAAAAAAAGCACATTTAAGGGCTGAAAGGAGAATGGTTTTTCTAAAAAGAAAGATAAAAGTTTTCAAGAGAAAGTGATAGATATAGAGAACAAGCACACACATTTATCCTCACAAGGAAAACCAGAGCAATGTATCAGAACAAATATTTAAAACAAAATTTTGAGAAAATTTTCCTGAAATAAGACTTAAGTCTACATATTGCAAAGGCCTACAGTGTATAGGACAAAACTGACCCAGAACAGTTTAAACCAAAACATTTTCTAGTAAAACTATTAAATTAGTCTTTAAAGATAAGGAAAAACCCCTTTGAGCATCCAGACAAAAAGTCCTGGTCATTTATAAGGAAAAGGAAATTCGACTGGCATCAGACTTCTTTACAGCATCATTTTATGCTAGAAACAATGAAATTGCATTTTCAAGATTCTCAAAAAGAAAATATGATCCAAGAATTTTATATCCCCTTATCCTGTGTTCAGGTGTAAAGGCTGCTGACAAAAAAATCTGAACATGAGCTTTTCCTGAGGAAGCTGCTAAGTAATGGTTCTCAAGCGTCTTGGTCTCAGAACTCCTTTATCTTTTAAAAAGTATTGAAGTATTGAATTCCCTGGCGGTCCAGCGGTTAGGACTGTGTGCTTCCATGGCCGGCACACAGGTTCCATCCCTGGTCAGGGAAATAAGATCCCCTATCCCTGGATGCTGTGTGACACAGCCAAAAAAAAAAAGTATTGAAGACATCCTTCCCTACAGAGCTTTGGTTTCTGTGGATTGTATTATATCTATCAATGTTCACCATATTAGCAATTAAGATTGAAAATTTTTTTAATATTTTTTATTCATTTGAAAACAACAATAAAAATAAACCCATTAAATGTTAACATAACCTATGGGAAATAACTATATTTTCCCAAATAAATACAATTTAGTGAGAAGAGGGGTATTGTTTTTGTTTTACAGTTTTATAATTTCTTACTATCTGACCTAATAGAAAGCAGCTGGATTCACACATCTGCAATCACTCTGTTACAGTGTACTGTTTTGGTTGAAGTGTGTGAAGATCTGGACTCACTCAAATACGTAGCTGGAAAAGGGAGTAGTATTTTAATAACCTATTTAGATACTTGTGAACATTTTTCTTTGATACTAAACCAAAATTCAAGTGGGAGTTTGTTAAAAGCTAGCTGCAACGTGGGATCTGACACCATATCAATGAATGTGTAACATTTTGCATTTAGACCAAATTGGTCATTTGGAAAATATTGGTTCACTGAGTTAAACACATTGACACATTTCATGATATAATATTAAATACTGACACACTTCATTATACAATATTTTAAAATCACTTTTATTTGTATCAACACCTATCTCACCAGAAAAGTCTTTGAGTATTGGGAACTTGTCAGGTTCCCAGTTGCAGATACAAGTTTCCCAAAATTCTAATTTTCATCTGAAAATTTGAGTTTTATCATTGTCAATAAATACTGTCACTTGTTTTCCTTGAAGTGACAAGCTCATTTTGTGTATTTTTGAGAAAATGTCTACCAAATACCCAAATCTGAATAAGTATAGTTTTTGTTACTTGTTCTTTCAGGTTAAAAAGGTGTTCCATTAAAAAGTGATTAGTTCAGCCCACAACTCAAACCATTGCATAGTTTTCCTAAATATAATCTTAATTCTACTTAAGCATTCTGGGTCATAGAAAAAGAAGAAAACTTACAAAAACATTTATGAGATGAGCTTAGCAAAAAAAAAATGATAAAGATTGCACACATACACACAAGAAAACTACAGAACAATCTCACTTGTGAATATTGGTGCAAAAATCTTAAAAAAGATAGAAAATAGAATAGAATCCAACAACATATTTTTAAAAGTATACATTATGATTAAGTGATGTTCACTACGAAAGGATTGGGCTTCCCTGGTGGTGCAGTGGTTGAGAGTCTGCTTGCGGACGCAGGGGACACAGGTTCGTGCCCAGGTCCGGGAAGATCCCACATGCCACGGAGCGGCTAGGCCCGTGAGCCATGGCCACTGAGCCTGCGCGTCCAGAGCCTGTGCTCCACAACGGGAGAGGCCACAACAGTGAGAGGCCCGCGTACCGCAAAAAAAAAAAAAAAAAAAAACAACGAAAGGATTGTTCAATATTAGGAAATCTATTAATGTAACTTATTACATTAAATAATATTTCTAAGAAGAAATATCATATGCTAATCTCCACAGTTGCCAATAAAGCATTTGTCATAATTTATATCCATTTTTGATTTAAAATTTCAATGAAGTAGGAATCAATGGATATTCCCTTAATATGATTAAAAGATGTCTGTGTATGCAAAATCCAGCATGTTTTTTATTTTTATTTACTTATTATTTATTTATTTTGGCTTTGTCAGGTCTTAGTTGTGGCACGCAGGATCTTTGTTGCATCATGTGGGATCTTTTAGTTGCGGCATGCGGACTCCTTAGTTGCAGCATGTGGACTCTTAGTTGTGGCATGCATGCAGGATCTAGTCCCCTGACTAGGGATCGAACCCGGGCCCCCTGCATTGGGAGCACAAAGTCTTACCCACTGGACCACCAGGGAAGTCCCCTGCATGTTTTTTACATGAGGGAACTTTAGAGTCATTCTTGCTAGTCAAGAATGAGACAAGACTACCACTACCACTTAACATGGTATGGGAACACTAATTTAAAAGGATAAGATAAAAACACTTCTTTTAGTAGATTATATCATTGTATGTTGAAAATCGGAGAGAATCAATCGAGAAACTACTGTAAATAATAAGAAAATCTAGTAAAGTAACAAGTTATAAACTTAAGAGAAAGAAATACAGTAACCTTTCCATATTCAAGTAATAATCAGGTAGAAGATGTAAGAGGACAGAAGACTATTTAAAATAAAAATAAAGATAAAATACTTAGGCAATAACTTAACGAAATATATATGAAGAAAACTTTAAACCATTATTGAAAGAGACAAAAGTCAACATAAATAAAATAACAAGTCAACATCATAATGTTGGATAGGAAGAGTCAACATCCCAATGATGTCAATTCTTCCTAAGTTAATTTATAAATTTAACTTGATCCAAAACAAACGAAAAACACAGGTTGCCTTTCTAGAATTAAACAAATTGATTATAAATTTCATATGGAAAATATCCAAACAAACAAGAGTATCCAGGAAAACCCTGAAAATCTTTTAGTGTCATGTGGGGTGGGAAGCTAGCCACACCCAATATTAAAACATATTATAAAGTCTCTATAATTTAAAAAGTGTGCTATTGGTGCATGGGTAAACATACAGACCAGTAAAATAGAATAGAAAGTCCAGAAATAGAAACATGTACAGTTGAAATTATTAATTTGTGATAGAGGTGAGGAATTCAGTGGGGGCGGGGTGGGATTGAGGTTTTTTTGTTTTTTGTTTTCGTTTTGGCCTCACTGCAAAGCCAGTGGGATGCGGGCTAACCAGGGATGGAACCTGAGCCCCTGGCGGTAGAAGCGCGGAGTCCTAAACACTGGACTGCCAGGGAATTCCCAGGATTGAGTTTTTTAATAAAGAGTTGAGAAAACTGGATAGCCATTTGGAAAGATATAACATTGGGTCTGTATCTCACACTGTTCACCAAGATAAATTTCAAGTGGATCGGAAATCTAAATGTAAAATGAAACATACAAGTACTGGAAGAAAACATGGATGAACACCTTTACAACTGAGGATTAGGGGAACTCTTCCTATGATCCAAAAGTCTAGAAGCAATAAAAGAAAAGACTGATAAACTTGACTACATAGAAATAAAAGAAGATCTTTTAGATGTCCAAACTCTCTCTCTCTCTCTCTCTCTCTCTCTCTCTCTCTCTCTCTCACACACACACACACACACACACACAGAGAGAGAGAGAGAGAGAGAGAGAGAGAGAGAAAAGCCCACTACAGATGAAATAAAAAAACAGTGACAAATTGGGGAATAACATCCTCAACTTAAATCACAAAGGGCTAATAGCTTTACTATACAAAGAACTTCTAAAAAGAGAAAGCCAATGACAATAGAAATTTGAGCAAAAGACATAAACAGTTCACAGAAAAAAAAATTTTAATGGCCCTTGAACATATTAAAAGATATTCAACCTCACTTTTAGTGGGATAAGCAAACAGAAACTCCATCAAAGTACTACTTTCCATCTCTCAGACTGGCAGATCCAAGTATTTCATAACATATTGTGTTGGCAAGTTTAGGGAGCCACAGACACTCATATATTGCTGGTGAGAATGCCAGATAGTGTAACCACTTTGTAGTGAACACGGCCCTGTCTAGGAAAGTTACATATGTATTTATCTTTAACCCAGCAATCCCACTTCGAGGAATCTGTCTCAAAGATGCACTGGCAAAAATATGAGATCACTTATGAACAAGGTTATTCTTTGCAGTAGTATTTATAATAGCAAATGATTGATAACTGTTTATCAGTGACAAATCACAGTTGAGTATTATGCACACATAAAAAGAAATGAGAAAGATCTTCATACACTAATATGAGGCAAATTTATTGTTAAATGAAAATAAAAGGTGTAGAAGGTTACATAATGTGCAATTCTTTGTTTGAGAAAGGGGAAATATAGGGACTTCCCTGGCGGTCCAGTGGTTAAGAACCCGCGTTTCCACTGCAGGGGGCACAGGGTTGATCCCTGGTTGGGGAACTAAGATGGCGCATGCTGTGGCCAAAAAAAGGGGGGAGGGATATATTAATAAATGCATATCAAAAAGAAACACTAGAAGATAAAACAGAAATTACAAAAAAAATTTACCTATGAAGATAGGAAGGGAACATTATAGAAGTAAAAATATGAAAGGAAGACTTCCCTAAATTTAACTTGTTATATAATTTTGTCTATAGAAATATAATTATTTTACATATTCAAAAATAGAATTGAAAAGCAACTCCTAAAAATTGAGGACTGAAACAAATGAAATTAACTGTACATCAGATTAGTAGCTTTTTAAACAATTTTATTGAGATAGAATTGGCATACAATCCACTGTATATATTTAAAATGCAAATTTGGTAAGTTTTGACATATGTATAAAGCCTTGAAGCCATCACTACAATAAAGATAGTGAAGGGCTTCCCTGGTGGCGCGGTGGTTGACAGTCCGCCTGCCGATGCAGGGGACACGGGTTCGTGCCCCAGTCCGGGAAGATCCCACATGCCGCGGAGCAGCTGGGCCCGTGAGCCATGGCCGCTGAGCCTGCACGTCCGGAGCCTGTGCTCCGCAACAGGAGAGGCCACAACAATGAGAGGCCCGCATACCAAAAAAAAAAAAAAAAAGATAGTGAAGATATCCATCATCCCCAAAAGTTTCTGCATGCTCCTTTGTAAACCATCCCTCCCAACCCTCCCCACACTTCTCTCGCCCGGTAACACAGGTACTTTCTATCACTAGAGATTAGTTTGCATTTTCTGGAGTTTTATATACAAGAATCACATAGACTTTTTTTGTCGGGCTTATTTCATTCAACATAATGATTTTGAGATCCATCCATGTTCTTGCATGTATCAATAATTCCTTCATTTTTGTTGCTGAGTGGTATTTTATCATATGTATATACCACAATTTGTCCATTCATTTGTTGATGGACGTTTGAGTTGTTTCCAGTTTGGAGCTATAACAAATAAAGCTGCTATAAATGTTCCTGTACAAGTCTTTGTTTGGACATATGCCTTCTTTTCCCTTGGGGAAATACCTAGAAGCTGAATGGCTAGATCAAATAGTAGCTATGTGGGGTATATGTTTAACTTTTGAAGAAGCTGCCAAACTTTTCCAAAGTAATTGTACCGTTTTCCATTCCCACAAGCAATGTATGAGATTTCCAGGTTCTCCACATTATTGTCAGCACAGAATGTTTAGTCTTTTTATTTTGATTAATTCTAATAGGTGTGTAGTGGTTCTCGTTGTGGTTTGTTGTTGTTGTTGTTTTAATTTATTTATTTTTGGCTGTGTTGGGTCTTTGTTTCTACAAGCAGGCTTTCTCTAGTTGTGCTGAGTGGGGGCTACTCTTCATTACGGTGCGTGGGCTCCTCATTGCGGTGGCTTCTCTTGTTGAGGAGCACGGACTCTAGGCGTGTGGGTTTCAGTAGTTGTGGAGCATGGGCTCTAGTAGTTGTGGCTCTCGGGCTCTAGAGCGCAGGCTCAATAGTTGTGGCACGTGGGCTTTTTTGCTCCACAGCATATGGGATCTTCCGGGACCAGGGCTCGAACCTGTGTCCCCTGCATTGGCAGGTGGATTCTTAACCACTGTGCCACCAGGGAAGCCCCTTTCATTGTGGTTTAATTTGTATTTCCCTAATGACTAATGATGATGAACACATATTCGTGTGCTTATATATAAGCAAATGAATGTGCGTGAAGTGTCAAAATCGTTGGCCCATTTTTAACTAGGTTGGGTTTGGTTTTTTTTCTCCATATTTTGAATTTTGAGAGTTCTTCATATATTCTGAAGAAACTTCTCTATCAAATATATTCCCAGTCTTTGGCTTGTCTTTTCAGTCTTTTAATAGTGGTTATTGAAGAGCAGAGGTGTTTCTTTGTTCTGTTTTGTTTCTTTTCTTTTTTTTTTTTGGCCGCACCGTGTATCCCTGGCAGTGAAAGCACCAAATCCTAACCACTGGACCACCAGGGAATTCCCCTTTAAGAGCAGGTTTTTAGTTTTGTTGAAGTCCCATTTATCAATTTGTCCTTTTTTTTTGCATCTTTATTGGAGTATAATTGCTTTACAATGGTGTGTTAGTTTCTGCTTTATAACAAAGTGAATCAGCTATACATATACATATATCCCCATATCTCCTCCCTCTTGCGTCTCCCTCCCTCCCACCCTCCCTATCCCACCCCTCTAGGTGGTCACAAAGCACAGAGCTGATCTCCCTGTGCTATGCAGCTGCTTCCCACTAGCTATCTACCTTATGTTTGGTAGTGTATATATGTCCATGCCACTCTCTCGCTTTGCCACACCTTACCCTTCCCCCTCCCCATATCCTCAAGTTCATTCTCTAGTAGGTCTGTGTCTTTATTCCCGTCTTACCCCTAGGTTCTTCATGACATTTTTTTCCCTTAAATTCCATATATATGTGTTAGCATACGGTATTTGTCTTTCTCTTTCTGACTTACTTCAGTCTGTATGACAGACTCTAGGTCTATCCACCTCATTACAAATAGCTCAATTTCGTTTCTTTTTATGGCTGAGTAATATTCCATTGTATATATGTGCCACATCTTCTTTATCCATTCATCCGATGATGGACACTTAGGTTGTTTCCATCTCCTGGCTATTGTAAATAGAGCTGCAATGAACATTTTGGTACATGAGTCTTTTTTTTTTTTTTTTTGCCGTACGCAGGCCTCTCACTGTTGTGGCCTCTCCCGCTGTGGAGCACAGGCTCCAGACGCACAGGCTCAGCGGCCATGGCTCACGGGCCCAGCTGCTCCGTGGCATGTGGGATCCTCCCAGACCGGGGCACGAACCCGTGTCCCCTGCATCGGCAGGCGGACTCTCAACCACTGCGCCACCAGGGAAGCCCCTTGACTCTTTTTGAATTATGGTTTTCTTTGGGTATATGCCCAGTAGTGGGATTGCTGGGTCATATGGTAGTACTATTTGTAGTTTTTTAAGGAACCTCCACACTGTTCTCCACAGTGGCTGTATCAATTTACATTCCCACCAGCAGTGCAAGAGGGTTCCCTTTTCTCCACACCCTCTCCAGCATTTATTGTTTCTAGATTTTTTGATGATGGCCATTCTGACTGGTGTGAGATGATATCTCATTGTAGTTTTGAGTTGCATTTCTCTAATGATTAATTATGTTGAGCATTCTTTCATGTGTTTGTTGGCGGTCTGTATATCTTCTTTGCAGAAATGTCTAGGTCTTCTGCCCATTTTTGAATTGGGTTGTTTGGTTTTTTCTTATTGAGCTGCATGAGCTGCTTATATATTTTGGAGATTAATCCTTTGTCAGTTGCTTCATTTGCAAATATTTTCTCCCATTCTGAGGGTTGTCTTTTGGTCTTGTTTATGGTTTCCTTTGCTGTGCAAAAGCTTTTAAGTTTCATTAGGTCCCATTTGTTTATTTTTGTTTTTATTTCCATTTCTCTAGGAGGTGGGTCAAAAAGGATCTTGCTGTGATTTATGTCATAGAGTGTTCTGCCTATGTTTTCCTCTAAGAGTTTGATAGTTTCTGGCCTTACATTTAGGTCTTTAATCCATTTTGAGCATATTTTTGTGTATGGTGTTAGGGAGTGATCTAATCTCATACTTTTACATGTAGCTGTCCAGTTTTCCCAGCACCACTTATTGAAGAGGCTGCCTTTTCTCCACTGTACATTCCTGCCTCCTTTATCAAAGATAAGATGACCATATTTGCATGGGTTTATCTCTGGGCTTTCTATCCTGTTCCATTGATCTTTCTGTTTTTGTGCCAGTACCATACTGTCTTGATTACTGTAGCTTTGTAGTATAGTCTGAAGTCAGGGAGCATGATTTCTCCAGCTCCGTTTTTCGTTCTCAAGATTGCTTTGGCTATTCGGGGTCTTTTGTGGTTCCATACAAATTGTGAAAGTTTTTGTTCTAGTTCTGTGAAAAATGCCAGTGGTAGTTTGATAGGGATTGCATTGAATCTGTAGATTGCTTTGGGTAGTAGAGTCATTTTCACAATGTTGATTCTTCCAATCCAAGAACATGGTATATCTCTCCATTTATTTGTATCATCTTTAATTTCTTTCATCAGTGTCTTATAATTTTCTGCATACAGGTCTTTTGTCTCCTTAGGTAGGTTTATTCCTAGATATTTTATTCTTTTTGTTGCAATGGTAAATGGGAGTGTTTTCTTGAGTTCACTTTCAGATTTTTCATCATTAGTGTATAGGAATGCCAGAGATTTCTGTGCATTAATTTTGTATCCTGCTACTTTACCAAATTCATTGGTTAGCTCTAGGAGTTTTCTGGTAGCATCTTTAGGATTCTCTATGTATAGTATCATGTCATCTGCAAACAGTGACAGCTTTACTTCTTGTTTTCCGATTTGGATTTCTTTTATTTCCTTTTCTTCTCTGATTGCTGTGACTAAAACTTCCAAAACTATGCTGAATAAGAGTGGTGAGAGTGGGCAACCTTGTCTTGTTCCTGATCTTAGTGGAAATGCTTTCAGTTTTTCACCATTGAGGACGATGTTGGCTGTGGGTTTGTCATATATGGCCTTTATTATGTTGAGGAAAGTTCCCTCTATGCCTACTTTCTGCAGGGTTTTTATCATAAATTGCTGTTGAATTTTGTCGAAAGCTTTCTCTGCATCTATTGAGATGATCATATGGTTTTTCTCCTTCAATTTGTAAATATGGTGTATCACGTTGATTGATTTGCATATAATGAAGAATCCTTGCATTCCTGGAATAAACCCCACTTTATCATGGTGTATGATCCGTTTAATGTGCTGTTGGATTCTGTTTGCTAGTATTTTGTTGAGGATTTTTGCATCTATGTTCATCAGTGATATTGGCCTGCAGTTTTCTTTCTTTGTGACATCCTTGTCTGGTTTGGTATCAGGGTGATGGTGGCCTCGTAGAATGAGTTTGGGAGTGTTCCTCCCTCTGCTATATTTTGGAAGAGTTTGAGAAGGATAGGTGTTAGCTCTTCTGTAAATGTTTGATAGAATTCGCCTGTGAAGCCATCTGGTCCTGGGCTTTTGATTGTTGGAAGATTTTTAATCACAGTTTCAATTTCAGTGCTTGTGATTGGTCTGTTCATATTTTCTATTTCTTCCTGATTCAGTCTTGGCAAGTTGTGCATTTCTAAGAATTTGTCCATTTCTTCCAGGTTGTCCATTTTATTGGCATAGAGTTGCTTGTAGTAATCTCTCATGATCTTTTGTATATCTGCAGGGTCAGTTGTTACTTCTTTTTCATTTCTAATTCTATTGATTTGAGTCTTCTCCCTCTTTTTCTTGATGAGTCTGGCTAATGGTTTATCAATTTTGTTTATCTTCTCAAAGAACCAGCTTTTAGTTTTATTGATCTTTGCTATCATTTCCTTCATTTCTTTTTCATTTGTTTCTGATCTGATTTTTATGATTTCTTTCCTTCTGCTAACTTTGGGGGGTTTTTTGTTCTTCTTTCTCTAATTGCTTTATGTGCAAGGTTTGGTTGTTTATTTGAGATGTTTACTGTTTTGTAAGGTAGGATTGTATTGCTATAAACTTCCCTCTTAGAACTGCTTTTGCTGCATCCCATAGATTTGCATCGTCGTGTCTCCATTGTCATTTGTTTCTAGGTATTTTTTTATTTCCTCTTTGATTTCTTCAGTGATCACTTCGTTATTAAGTAGTGTATTGTTTAGCCTCCATGTGTTTGTATTTTTTACAGAACTTTTCCTGTAATTGATATCTAGTCTCATAGTATTGTGGTCGGAAGAGATACTTGATACAATTTCAATTTTTTAAAATTTACCAAGGCTTGATTTGTGACCCAAGATATGATCTATCCTGGAGAATGTTCCATGAGCACTTGAGAAAAATGTGTATTCTGTTGTTTTTGGATGGAATGTCCTATAAATATCAATTAAGTCCATCTTCTTTAGTGTATCATTTAAAGCTTGTGTTTCCTTATTTATTTTCATTTTGGGTGATCTGTCCATTGGTGAAAGTGGGGTGTTAAAGTCCCCTACTATGAATGTGTTACTGTTGATTTCCCCTTTTATGGCTGTTAGTATTTGCCTTATGTATTGAGGTGCTCCTATGTTGGGTGAATATTTACAATTGTTATATCTTCTTCTTGGATCGACCCCTTGATCATTATGTAGTGTCCTTCTTTGTCTCTTCTAATAGTCTTTATTTTAAAGTCTATTTTGTCTGATATGAGAATTGCTACTCCAGCTTTCTTTTGGTTTCCATTTGCATGAAATATCTTTTTCCATCCCCTCACTTTCAGTCTGTATGTGTCTCTAGGTCTGAAGTGGGTCTCCTGTAGACAGCAAATATATGGGTCTTGTTTTTGTATCCATTCAGCCAATCTGTGTCTTTTGGTGGGAGCATTTAGTCCATTTATATTTAAGGTAATAATCGATATGTATGTTCCTATTCTCATTTTCTTAATTGTTTTGGGTTCGTTATTGTATGTCTTTTCCTTCTCTTGTGTTTCTTGCCTAGAGTAGTTCCTTTAGCAGCTGTCGTAAAGCTGGTTTGGTGGTGCTGAACTCTCAGCTTTTGCTTGTCTGTAAAGCTTTTAATTTCTCCATCAAATCTGAATGAGATCCTTGCTGGGTAAAGTAATCTTGGTTGCAGGTTTTTCTCCTTCAACACTTTAAATATATCCTGCCAGTCCCTTCTGGCTTGCAGAGTTTCTGCTGAACGATCAGCTGTTAACCTTATGGGGATTCCCTTGTGTGTTATTTGTTGTTTTTCCCTTGCTGCTTTTAATATGTTTTCTTTGTGTTTAATCTTTGACAGTTTGATTAATATGTGTCTTGGCATATTTCTCCTTGGATTTATCCTGTATGGGACTCTCTGTGCTTCCTGGACTTGATTAACTATTTCCTATCCCATATTAGGGAAGTTTTCAGCTATAATCCCTTCAAATATTTTCTCAGTCCCTTTCTTTTTCTCTTCTTCTTCTGGAACCCCTATAATTCGAATGTTGGTGCATTTGATGTTGTCCCACAGGTCTCTGAGGCTCTCCTCAGTTCTTTTCATTCTTTTTTCTTTATTCTGCTCTGCAGTAGTTATTTCCACTACTTTATCTTCCAGGTCACTTATCCGTTCTTCTGCCTCAGTTATTCTGCTATTGATCCCATCTAGAGTATTTTTAATTTCATTTATTGTGCTGTTCATCGTTGTTTGTTTCATCTTTAGTTCTTCTAGGTCCCTGTTAAATGTTTCTTGCATTTTGTCTATTTCCAAGATTTTGGATCATCTTTACTATCATTATTATGAATTCTTTTTCAGGTAGACTGCCTATTTCCTCTTCATTTGCTAGGTCTGGTGGGTTATCTTGCTCCTTCATCTGCTGTGTGTTTTTATGTCTTCTCATTTTGCTTATCTTACTGTGTTTGGGGTCTCATTTTTGCAGGCTGCAGGTTTGTAGTTCCTGTTGTTTTTGGTGTCTGTCCCCAGTGGCTAAGGTTGGTTCAGGGGGTTGTGTAGGCTTCCTGGTGGAGGGGACTAGTGCCTATGTTCTGGTGGATGAGGCTGGATCTTGACTTTCTGGTGGGCAGGTCCACGTCTGGTGGTGTGTTTTGGGGTGTCTGTGGACTTACTATGATTTTAGGCAGCCTCTCTGCTAATGGGTGGGGTTGTGTTCCTGTCTTGCTAGTTGTTTGGCATAGGATGTCCAGCACTGTAGCTTGCTGGTCGTTGAGTGAAGCTGGGTGTTGGTGTTGAGATGGAGATCTCTGGGAGATTTTCGCCATTTGATATTATGTGGAGCTGGGAGGTCTCTTGAGGACCAGTGTCCTGAAGTTGGCTCTCCCTCCTCAGAGGCACAGCACTGACTCCTGGCTGCTGCACCAAGAGTCTTTCATCCACATGGCTCAGAATAAAAGAGAGAAAAAGTAGAAAGAAAGAATTAGTAGAAGTAGAAAGAGAGAAAGAAAGAAAGAAAGAAAGAAGGGAGGGAGGGAGGGAGGGAGGAAGGAAGGAAGGAGGGAAGGAAGGAAAAAAAGAAAGGAGATAAAGTAAAATAAAATTAAGATAAAATATAATAAAGTATTAAAATAAAAAATAATTATTAAGAGAAAAAGAAAAGAAAAAAAATTTTTTAAACGGACGGATAGAACCCTAGGACAAATGGTGGAAGCAAAGCTATACAGACAAAATCGCACACAGAAGCATACACATACACACTCACAAAAAGAGGAAAAGGGGAAAAAATCATAAATCTTGCTCTCAAAGTCCATCTCCTTAATTTGGGATGATTCGTTGTCTATTCATGTATTCCACAGATGCAGGGTACATCAAGTTGATTGTGGAGCTTTAATCCGCTGCTTCTGAGGCTGCTGGGAGAGATTTCCCTTTCTCTTCTTTGTTCTCACAGCTCCCGGGGCTCAGCTTTGGATTTGGCCCCGCCTCTGCGTGTGGGTCGCTGGAGGGCGTCTGTTCTTCGCTCAGACAGGACGGGGTTAAAGGAGCCGCTGATTCGGGGGCTCCGGCTCACTCAGGCCGGGGGGAAGGGAGGGGCGCGGAGTGCGGGGCGAGCCTGCGGCTGCAGAGGCCGGCATGACGGCGTGACGTTGCACCAGCCTGAGGTGCGCCGTGCGTTCTCCCGGAGGAGTTGACCCTGGATCCCGGGACCCTGGCAGTGGCGGGCTGCACAGGCTCCCCGGAAGGGGTGTGTGGAGAGTGACCTGTGCTCGCACACAGGCGTCTTGGTGGTGGCAGCAGCCGCCTTAGCATCTCATGCCCATCTCTGGGGTCCGCGCTTTTAGCTGCGGCTCGCGCCCGTCTCTGGGGCTCCATTAAGCAGCGCTCTTAATCCCCTCTCCTCGCGCACCAGGAAACAAAGAGGTAAGAAAAAGTCTCTCGCCTGTTCGGCAGCTCCAGACCTTTTCCCGGACTCCTTACCGGCTAGCCGTGGCGCACTAACCCCCTGCAGGCTGTGTTCTCGCCACCAGCCCCAGTCCTCTCTCGGCGCTCTGACCGAAGCCCGAGCCTCAACTCCCAGCCCCGCCCGCGCCGGCGGGTGAGCAGACAAGCCTCTCGGCCTGGTGAGTGCTGGTCGGCCCTTATCCTCTGTGCGGGAATCTCTCCACTTTCCCTTCCGAACCCCTGTGGCTGCGCTCTCCTCCGCGGCTTCGAAGCCTTCCCCCTCCGCCACCCGCAGTCTCAGCCCGCGAAGGGGCTCCCTAGTGTGTGGAGGCCTTTCCTCCTTCACAGCTCCCTCCCATTGGTGCAGGTCCCGTCCCTATCCTTTGTCTCTGTTTATTCTTTTTTCTTTTGCTGTACCCAGGTACGTGGGGGGTTTCTTGCCTTTTGGGAGGTCTGAGGTCTTCTGCCAGCGTTCAGTAGGTGTTCTGTAGGAGTTGTTCCACGTGTAGATGTATTTCTGGTGTGTCTGTGGGGAGGAAGGTGATCTCCGCGTCTTACTCTTCCGCCATCTTCCTTATCAATTTGTCCTTTAATGAAGCATGCTTTTGGTGTCATATCTAAGAAATCTTTGCCAAACTCAAGGTCACACGGATTTCCTCCCATATTTTCTTCTAAAATGCTAGAAATCTAGACCTACAGTTTTGTATTCACATTAGGAATATGATTCATTTTGAGTTAATATTTCTATATGATTTGAGGTATGGATTAAAGTCCTTGTGTGTGTGTGTCTTTTGTTTTTGCTTTCTGCATATAGATATCCAATTGTTCAAGGACCATTAGTTGAAAAGATTTTTTTTCAACTAAATTGCCTTTGTCAAAAGTCAGTCGTCTATGAGAAAACAATTCCATTTACAAAAGCATCAAAAAAGAATAAAATACTTAGAAATAAATTTAACCAAGGAGATGCAGGACTTGTGCATAGAAAACTACTTAATATTGTTGATAATATTACCCAAAGTGATATACAGATTCAATGCAATCACTATCAAAATCCCAATGGTGTTTTTTGCAGAAATTGAAAAACCCATCCTAAAATTTATATGGAATTTCAAGGGATCCAGAATAGCCAAAACAATCTTGAAAAAGAAGAATAAAGTTGGAGGACTCACAATTCCCAAATTTAAAACTTACTATACAAAGTTACCATTATCAAAACAGTGCAGTGCTGGCATAAGGGTAGACATATAGCCCAATGGAGTAGAATTAAGAATCCAGAAATAAACTCTCACATCTATGGTCAATTGATATTCAACAAGGATGCCAAGACCCTTCAATGGGGGGAATAATAATCTCTTCAACAAACTGTGCAGGGAAAACTGGATATCCACGTGAAAAAGAATAAGGTTGGAACCTTACCTTACACTATATACAAAAATTAACTAAAAATGGATGAAATATCTAAATGTAACAGCAAGAAACATAAAATTCTTAGAAGAAAATTTAGGGGCAAGTCTTAATGACCTTGAATTTGGCCATGGTTCCTAACTATGACAAAAGCACAGACAATAAAAGAAAAAGTGGACAAATAGGACTTCATTAATATTAAAAACTTTTGTGTATCAAAAGACACTATCAAGAGAGCAAAATGACAGCACACAGAATTAGAGATAATATTTGCAAGTCATGTATCTCCTACAACTTAACAACAAAGACACAAACAACTCAGTTAAAAAATGGGCAAAGGACTTGATTAGACATTTCTTGATTAGACAGATGGCCAATAGACACATGAAAGGATGCTCAATATCATTACTCATGAAGGAAATGCAAATCAAAACCACAGTGAGTTACCATTTCACACCTATAAGGATGGCTATACTTTTTTTTAAAGAAAGCCACAGTGTTGGGGAGGATGCAGAGAAATTGGAACCCTTGTATATTGCTGGTGGGAATGTACAATGGTGCCTTTGCTGTGGAAGACAGTTTGGTGGTTCCTCAAAAAGTTAAACATAGAACTACCCTACCATATGACCTAGCAATTCCATGCCTAGGTATATACCCCAAAGTATTGAGAACATGGATTTAAACAGGCACTTGTACATCAACGTTCACAATATTGATGCAGCATTATTCATGATAGCCAAAAGAAGGAAACAACCCAATTGTCCAACAATAGATAAATGGATAAACAATGTGGTATATACATACAATGGGATATTTTTCAGCAATAAAAAAGAATGAAGTTCTGATATACACCACACCATTAATGAACCTTGGAAACAATGATAAATGAAATAAGCCAGACACAAAAGGACAAATATTGTATGATTCCATTTATGTGAAATATCTGGAATAGTCAAATTCATAGAGACAGAAAATAGATTAGAGGTTAACAGAGGCTGAGAGAAGGAGAGAATGGGAGTTGTTGCTTAATAGGTACAGAATTTCTGTTTGAGGTGATGAAAAATTATGGAACTAGAGGTGATGGTTGTACAACGTTGTGATAACATAATTTAAAAATGAATACTACTTGGTTAAGGTAGTGTTTCCCAGGTTTCCCCACCTTAAAGTTAATGTTTTCCTTTTCTATATTCTTTGGAAGCAAGACTGCAAGTCCAGCGCAGCCTCAAAACTAGAAAGAAGTGTTTAAGTACCACCTCTTATAAGGAAGAGTATCTCCATACATTACTTGGAATTCTTCTGTAAAGGTTTGCTTCTACTCCACCAGTTAGTTATGTATTCAGTCATTTATGTGTCTCAGTATGGACTCATGTACATTTATTTTATACTTTGGATTATAATCTAATACTACATTATTTATTTTGTTGCTCAAATTATTCCATTTGGGCATTGGGAAAATCTTTAAGGTGGACTCCTACATCCTTTTAAAATTTTAACACTTCCTTTTTGGTACTACAAGATGCTCCAGAATTATTTTGTATTTTCCTTGCCCCAGCTCTAAAATTAGACATTTCTCCAAGGATCTTTGGTTGCCTTTATTGGAGAATGGTATTTTGAAACCAAAATTTGGACATAAGGTGTTCTCATCGCTATGGAGACGTCATTGTTTCTAGGCCCTCTCAGTGGACAGAGCTAGGTAATATATGTACGTATACTAACTTGTGGATACACGCTTTCTCTCATTGTTTCTGTCTCTTTATCTCTACATATATTAACCTAAACATGAGTTCATGCTGATGTCTCCAAATCTATTTCCAGTACCACAGGGTTCATTCCAGTCTTCCCTTCTTGCTTCTTCCCCGTCTTCTCTTTCTGACAGTGAGAACCCTATCTCCCAACACCCATTATACATTTACTTGTTTGATCAACCCCAGTATACATGTATAGCAGTTTTTTAAAAAAATTGATATCAAAGAATTATCCTTAATTTTTAGGTGTGATAATGACCTTGTAGTTATGTAAGAAAATGTCTGTATTTTTAAGAGATGCTTGTTGAGATATGTTGGATAGAATGTCTGGAATTTTCTTTAAAATATGCTGCAAGGGAATTGCCTGGCGGTCCAGTGGCTAGGATGCGCTTTCACTGCCTGAGTTCCACCCCTAGTCAGGGAACTAAGATCCTTCAAGCCACGAGCGCAGCCAAAAATAAAAAAGTGATAGGGCTTCCCTGGTAGCACAGTGGTTGAGAGTCCGCCTGCCGATGCAGGGGACACGGGTTCGTGCCCCAGTCCGGGAAGATCCCACATGCGGCGGAGCGGCTGGGCCCGTGAGCCATGGCTGCTGAGCCTGCGCGTCCGGAGCCTGTGCTCCGCAACGGGAGAGGCCACAACAGTGAGAGGCCCGCGTACTGCAAAAAATAAATAAATAAATAAGAATCCACCTGCCAACGCCGGGGACATGGGTCCCATCCCTGGTCAGGGAAGATCCCACATGCCGCGGAGCAAGTGCACCACAACTACTAAAGCCAGCACACCTAGAGCCGTGCTCCACAACAAGAGAAGCCAGTGCAATGAGAAGCCCGCACACCGCAAAGAGTAGCCCCCACTCGTCGCAACCAGAGAAAGCCCGCGTGCAGCCAAAAATTAAATATATACATATATATAATTTCAGACTTACAAAAAAGTGAAAATATAGAAGAATCCCTGTTTACTTTAATCCAGATTCCCCAAATGTTAACATTTTACCACATCTATTATTTTTTCTGTTCCGTTTGAGAATCCGTTGCAGACATAAGGCCCAATTACTCCTAAATATTTCACTGTGAATTTCCCATAAACAAGGACATTGTCTCCCATAAAGTCAGTACCATTATCAAAATCAAAGAATTAACATTGATATGGTACTATTATCTAATCTAGAAACCTTATTCAAATTTCACCAATTCTTCCACAAATGTCCTTTATAGAAAGAGAAGAAATGTTTTTTTCTATCCAGGCTCACATGTTGCATTTAGTTTTGAAAAAAATGAAAACACAAGTTTATAAATTGGAAAATGAAAACCCATCACCCCTGACCCTATTCCCCAAAGAAAAACATGGTTGACAGTCTTTATGTAAATCCTTCCAGAATTTCTTTCAATGCATATACCACCACACAATACACATATGTTATACACATTTAAACAAAAATGTGATATTATACACACAAGATCAATTTACAGTTTGTTTTCAGTTAATATTTTTATACATCATTCTTTTTATTGTTTTTATTGGAGTATAAGTGCTTTACAATGTTGTGTTAGTTTCTTCTGTACAATGAAGTGAATCAGCTATATGTATACCTATATCGCCTCCCTCTTGGACTCTCCTCCCACCCCCATCCCACTCGTCTAGGTCATCACAGAACATGGAGCTGAGCTTCCTGTGCTTTACAGCATGTTCCCGATAGCTATCTATTTTACGCATGGTAGTATATATATGTCAATCCTAATCTCCATTTCATCCCACCCTCCCCCTCCTCCCATGTCCACACATCCATTCTCTACATCTGTGTCTCTAGTCCTACCCTGCAAATAGGTTCATCTGTACCATTTTTCTAGATTCCACATATATGCATTAATATACAATATTTGTTTTTTCTCTTTCTGGCTTACTTCACTTTGTATGACAGACTCTAGGTCCAGCCACATCTCTACAAATGACCCAGTTTCTACATCATTCTTTTTAAAGTTTGCATGCTTTGATTAGTAATAATTTAATTAATCTCATATTGATGGACATACAGTGTTTCCAATTTTTAATTATTGCTAAAACATGATGTAATAAACATCTTTATATTCATTTATCTTTAAGCACCCATGCAATTATTTCTGTAAGTAATTTTCTAGACATACAAGTGTTCATTGGGTATATATTTTATAAATATACCTTGAATCTATCATCTTTCTATTTTCATCACTCTTGCTTTGTTTCTCTTTATTCCTTATTTTGATTACTCTAATCACCTCTTAACTGTTCTCTGCCTATAGATTTGCCCAATCCATTCCATCCTACCAAGCTGCCAGATCCAATCACTGTTCTGCTTAAAACTGCCCAACACTTTCAAGACAATTTACTGAGTATGGCACTAAAGCTCTTCATGATCTGCATTTTTTTTTTTTTTGCATCTCTCAATGTTTGATCAAGAGCACGGTGCACTTCAGTCACAATGAATTTATTTATTTATTTTATTTATTTTAATTAATTTATTTATTTATATTTTTGGCTGCATTGGGTCTTCGTTGCCGCACGCGGGCTTTCTCTAGTTGCGGTGAGCGGGGGCTACTCTTCGTTGAGGTGTGCCGGCTTCTCATTGAGGTGGCTTCTCTTGTTGAGGAGCACGCGCTCTAGGTGCACGGGCTTCAGTAGTTGTGGCATGGTGGGCTCAGTAGTTGTGGCTCGCGGGCTGTAGAGCACAGGCTCAGTAGTTGTGGCGCACAGGCTTAGTTGCTCCGTGGCATGTGGGATCTTCCCAGACCAGGGCTTGAACCCGTGTCCCCTGCATTGGTAGGTGGATTCTTAACCACTGCACCACCAGGGAAGTCCTAGTCACACTGCATTTAAATCACACTCTCCTACTGGTGTGCCTTTAGGGCAAGCTGTTTCCTTTGTTTGGCATATTCTCCAGGTTAACTTCTATTCATCCTTCCAGACTCAGCTCAGAGATCACTTTCTCCAGATGCCTATTCTGGCCTGCCCACTGAGGGGTGCTCCCAGAGCAGCCTTTGCATGTCACTATCATGACCCTTTTCCCATTGTGTTCACTTCCGTCTTTAACCAGACTGGGTCTATATTTTTACTTTGGGCTTACCAGTCCTTCCACAGTGTCTGATATGTGGTAGGTGCTCAGTAAATATTTGATAAACAATGGAATAGGAAAGGAAATTATCAGGGAGAATTTTACCTTGCTTCAAGACACACTTTAGCACACTCAAACAGGAATACATCTCAATGGGAGAAGAGAAATTTAGGAATAAAATGAAGATTAGTTGTTAGTACCACCAGGAACTATGGGAGAAGGATCTATCTGGTAATTATAATCATTCAGCCAACAAATATTTACTAAGCAAATGCCAGGGACCAAGGACTATTCTAGCCCCTGGGGATATGGCAAGGGAGAAGACAAAGTCATGGCTCTCTTGGAATCTGCATTCTCCTGGGATATTCATAGGGCAATTTTATCTAAGTTTCTACTCTATCCCAGGCACAGATCTAGGTGGGGATAGGGGTGTGGTACAAAGACATAAGAAATTTTATCTGTCTCTTCAAAAAGCCTATGGCTGAATAAGGAATCCAAATATATACAGATATAATTACACACACTACAAAACAGAATATATGGGCTTCCCTGGTGGCGCAGTGGTTGGGAGTCTGCCTGCCAATGCAGGGGACACGGGTTCGTGCCCCGGTCCGGGAGGATCCCACATGCCGTGGAGCGGCTGGGCCCATGAGCCATGGCCACTGAGCCGGCGCGTCCGGAGCCTGTGCTCCGCAATGGGAGAGGCCACAGCAGTGAGAGGCCCACGTACCACAAAAAAAAAAAAAAAAAAAAAAAAAAAAACAGAATATATGATCATTTCAAAACCATTAATTAACCCAGTCAACAAATGTTATTGAGCATCTATATTATGTACCCTCTGTACATGGTAACAGATATGGCTCTTGCCTCCAAGTCACTTCCAGTATAGTAGGAGAGGAAGACATTTTCTTTAATCTCAATAATAGGTATATAACTATTAAGTACTTTAAGTACTGTCATATAAGACAAAGCACCAGTAACTATGGGAGCATACAGTCTGGGAAGGCTTCCCTGAGGAAGTAGGGAATGCTATGAGAACACAGAAAAAAAGAGAGATAAGGTCAATTTGGGCAGGTTTCCTAGAGGAACAGGCATTTGAATGAGCCTTAAAAAATGGGAAAGTTTTATC
The DNA here is from genome assembly GCF_963924675.1 of Phocoena phocoena. Lineage (NCBI taxonomy): Eukaryota > Metazoa > Chordata > Mammalia > Artiodactyla > Phocoenidae > Phocoena > Phocoena phocoena. Next base: position 74,109,283 of record NC_089220.1, read on the forward strand.
CAGCAGGTGGAGAGGAGGGGCATTCCAATCAGGGGAAAAGCATCAGTAAACACATTAGTATGGGAAAGTACAGTCTGGTCCAGTGTGGCTAAAGGGAAGAGTGAATGGGACACCAAAAGGATGATGAGGATAAGAAGTATTATGGGGAAGAAGCTAGAGAGATGGATTGATGCCTCCATCCAAGAGTTTAGACTTTATTTGTTAAGCTAGTGGTTCCCCCAACCATTAGGCAGATCCATCTTAATTAGAATCTCAGAGGGAATTTTATGGGTAAAATGAAAGTCAGCCATTGCATGGAGTTGCCAGCAGAGGGTACCATAGGAGAAGGTCTACCTGAGCACTTCCCTGTGGCCAGTATATTTTTTAATTTTAAAAGTTCCTTGGGTGATTTTGATGCTCACTAAGCCAGCCTTAGGGACCACTGCTTTATACAATAGAGAACCATCAGAGGCTTTTAAGCAGGATAGAAACATGATCAACCCCGTGTTTTATGAAACATAACTCTGGGGACAGAATGAAGGGATGGAAGGTCACAGACGGGGGATTAAGTGGTAGGCTATTGCAATGGGACTGGATGAATAGTTCTGGAGTAGGGCAGCAGCTATGGGATAGTAAGACAGCTGTGAGACAATTTCAGAGGCAGAACCAACAGGACTTGGTGACCAATTGGATATGGGGTTAAAAAGGGAGAGGGAGGGAAAAAGATGAAGGCCTCAGGCCTGGGTGATTGAGATCATGATGCTATGATAACGTGATACTATGGCCATGACAAAATGAGGAACACAGGAGTTTGGTTTTGTCTGGGGAACTGAGAGGAGTTTGATTTTGAACCCAGTAACTGGCATGACCTAATGGGGCTATTACCTGGCCTCAGAACTGGGTCCTATCTTCTCACTCTAATTCCCCTTTCTAAGTATAGTAATTGTAATTTTGGGGAAGTTTTCTTCTGCTTTTTTTTTTTTTTAAGGAATTCCTTTATTTTTATTTATTTATTTATTTATTTATTTATTTATGGCTGTGTTGGGTCTTCGCCTCTGTGTGTGGGCTTTCTCCAGCTGCAGCAAGTAGGGGCCCCTCTTCATCGCAGTGCACGGGACTCTCACTATCACGGCCTCTCCCGCTGCGGAGCACAGGCTCCAGACGCTCAGGCTCAGTAGTTGTGGCTCACGGGCCTAGTTACTCCGCGGCATGTGGGATCCTCCCAGACCAGGGCTCAAACCCGTGTCCCCTGCATTGGCAGGCAGACTCTCAACCACTGCGCCACCAGGGAAGCCCTTCTTCTGCTTCTTGCATCACCTATGTTTGTTATTGTCATGCTGGAGCTTTCCTCAAATGTCCAGTGATCCTTTGTTGGGGAGTCAAGATGTTGCAGGAAAATAGGGCATGAGAGGCTGGTCAGGTCCCAGGTCTCAGGTGAGTCCCTGGAATGGGCCACCAAGTGAGGGTCCTGGCTTTGCAGAGCAAAAATTCAAGAGTGAGCCACAGTAAAGTGAAAGCAGGTTTATTTAGAGAGGAATACACTATTCCATAGGCAGAATGCTGTCCGCCTCAGAAGGCGAGAGTGGCCCTGGGCTGCAGCGGTGGTTAGTTTTTATGGGCTGGGTAATTACCTATGCTAAGTGGGAGGAATATTCTAACTGTTTTGGAGAAGGGGAAGCAGTTTTCAGGAATTTTTGGCCTTTTGGCCACTTTTTGGCCTAAAATGGTCAGCCTCCGAACTGTCGTCATGGCACCAGTGGGTGGCTGTCATTTAGCATGCTAATATATTACAATGAGCATACAGTGAGGCTCAAGGTCTATTGGAAGTTGAATTTTCCGCCATCTTGGGCCTAGTAGGTTCTAACCAGTTTTCGTCATATCCTCAAGGGCTATGTCATTCTTTTAAAGGTTGTGTCCTGCCCTCTTCCCTCCTGTCTCATAGGAAACTAAGCTGCACCTGGACTTTAGGAGGAAAGAGAAAGATCTAAAGTGTTGGCATCTAAGGTCCTTGTATTAGTCAGGGTTCCCCAAAGAAACAGAATCAGTAGGAGGTATATGTGTATATATATATGGGGGTAGGGAGAGAGAGAGATTTATTTATAACAAATTGGTTTACTCAATATGGAAGCTGGGAAGTCCCATGATCTTCTGTCTGCAGGTCAGAGGCTCAGGAAAGATGCTGGTGTAAGTCAGTCTGTGTCCAAAGGCCAGAGAATCAGGGGAGTCAATGGTTTAAATCCCAATCTGAGGGGTAGAGAAAGTGAGATGAGATGTCCCAACTCCAGCAGGCAGATAGGAAGCAAAAAGGGGTGAATTCCTCCGTCCTTTGCTTTTTCTCCTATTCAGGCCCTCAACAGATTTGATGATGCTCACTCACGTGAGGAAGGGCAATTTACTTTAACGGACCCGTCAATTCAAATGCTAATCTCATCCAGAAACACTCTTACAGACACACTCAGAAATAATGCGCACTCTGGGTACCCTGTGGCTAGTCAAGTTGACACCTAGAATCCATCATCACAGTCCTTGAGGTTCTTGAAGGCAGATGGTGTTTGTCCGCCATTATATTCCCTGTATCTATAGCACAGTAAACAGTTGATCAGTATTGGCTGAATATGCAAGTGAAATTAATTGAGCACATCCCTGTATATGTAATAAAATTTCTATTAGAATTTATTTCTCTATTAATCTGATTAATTGTGTAGTATTGAAGATTTCCTAAAAGACCACATTCTCTTACTATAGATTGTACGTTCTACATCAGTGATCTCCACACTATAGCCTTTTATTTTTTCTTTTGGCTGCGTTGGGTCTTCATTGCTGCACGCGGGCTTTTCTCTAGCTGTGGCGAGCGGGGGCTACTCTTTGCTGCGGTGCGCGGGTTTCTCATTGAGGTGGCTTCTCTTGTTGCGGAGCACGGACTCTAGGAGAGCAGGCTTCAGTAGTTGTGCTTCACGGGCTCTAGTTGCTCCGCAGCATGTGGGATCTTCCTGGAACAGGGCTCGCACCCGTGTCCCCTGCATTGGCAGGCAGATTCTTAACCACTGTACCGCCAGGGAAGTCCACTATAGCCTTTTAGATTTTTGTATTTTCTTCCCAACTTTGCTTCACAATTTTAGTAGTATAGGAGATGACGGTTAATTATCATGATTTGGTGAGAAAGAGGTGAGAAATTAAGCCATATATATATAGTAAAGATCTTTACTGGAGTATAATTGCTTTACAATGGTGTGTTATTTTCTGCTTTATAACAAAGTGAATTAGTTATACATACACATATGACCCCATATCTTCTCCCCTCTTGCGTCTCCCTCCCTCCCACTCTCCCTATCCCACCCCTCCAGGCGGTCACAAAGCACCGAGCTGATCTCCCAGTTAAGCTATATTTTTAAAACTTGCTCTTAAGTTTAGTTTTTGGCATTCCCACAATTAAGACATTCTTGGATGTGAAGCCTGGAAGGGAATACTCTTTATAAAATCTCCTTTGGAACTTAGAATTTAGATTTCAACGATTGGCAGTAAATGATTAACTTTTATCTTGAAAATATACCTTTACTCTCCTAACTGATTCAAAGTGCAATAACTATTAAATAAATATGTATTAATTGAATTCCTTCTATATGTCAAGTACTGCTCTGGACATTAGGGAGATAATAAAGAAATGAGCAAAGATTGTGTTGTTTTTATAGGAAAATGTAAACATATACAAAGCTAGAGAAGACAGTATAATGGACTCCTACCTACCCATCACCCAGCTTAAACAATATCAACTCACAGCCTTCTTTAATTGATAAACTACCACTCTATCACTTCCCCTTATATTATTATTATTTTATTTATTTATTTATTTATTTTTGCGGTACGCGGGCCTCTTACTGTTGTGGCCTCTCCCGTTGCGGAGCACAGGCTCCGGGCGCGCAGGCTCAGCGGCCATGGCTCACTGGCCCAGCCGCTCCGCGGCACGTGGGATTTTCCCGGACCGGGGCACGAACCCGTGTCCCCTGCATCGGCAGGTGGAGTCTGAACCACTGCGCCACCAGGGAAGTCCCCCCTTATATTATTTTGAAGCAAATCCAAGACATCAAATTATTTCATCCATAAATATATTGGCATATATATCTAAAAGGTAGGGACTTCCCTGGTGGCGCAGTGGTTAGGAATCCTCCTGCTAACGCAGGGGACACAGGTTCCATCCCTGGTCTGGGAGGATCCCACATGTCACGGAGCAACTAAGCCTGTGCTCCACAACTATCGAGCCTGCGCTCTACAGCCTGTGAGCCACAACTACTGAGCCCTCATGCCACAACTACTGGAGCCCACATGCCTAGAGCCCGTGCTCCGCAACAAGACAAGCCACCTCAATGAGAAGACTGCAACGAAGAGTAGCCCTTGCTCGCCACAACTAGAGAAAGCCCATGTGCAGCAACGAAGACCCAATGCATCCAAAAATAAATAAATAAATAAACAAATAAATAAATAAAAGAAGACACCCTAAAAAAAAAAAAAAAGATAAAGATTCTTTACTTATAACTATAATATCATTTCCCTACTTACATTTTAACAGAGGAAACAAGGAACAAACAAGCAAACGAATAATGTTAGGTAATAATGACAAAAAAGAGGTCCAGGTGATGGAATAAAGACTGATTTTCTATTGGGTGATCAGAGAAATCCTCTGCAAGGTGACATTTGATGAGAGATAAGCCTCACACGAGGGAGCAGAGCATGTGACTGTCTAGAGGAAGAGTGTTCCTCACAGAAGCTCCAGCTAGTGTAAAGGCCTGAAGCAGAGCTCGGTGTTCACAAGAATAGGAAGGAGGCCTAGGAGTCTGGAAGGACTAAGTGGAAGGAAGATTATACAGATATGATTTTGGAGTGGTCACCAGAGGCCATGAGAAAGACGACTTCAGATTTGATTCTAATTAGGTGTGATGAGTAGCCGCTGGAGGATTTTGAGCAATGGAGAGATATGACCTGATTTACAATTTTTAAAAAATATTTATTTGGTTTCACTGGGTCTTAGCTGTGGCTCGCTGGCTCCTTAGTTGTGGCAGGTGGGCTCCTTAGTTATGGCATGCATGTGGGATCTAGTTCCCTGACCAGGGATCGAACCCAGGCCCTCTGCAATGGGAGCTCGGAGTCTCATTCACTGCGCCACCGGGGAAGTCCTTGACTTATGATTTTAAAGGATTATTCTGGTTGCTCTGTTGAGAATGATGTATAGGACGTTTTAGGACAACAGGTGTCGAAACAGGGAGCCCAGTGGAGTAGTCCAGGTGAGAGCTGGTGAGGAGGTGGTAATGAACCAGGGTAGTAGCAGTGAAGATGGTAAGAAGTGAGTCATTTCTAAATAAGTTTAAATTAACAGCTAACAGGATTGGCTGATAAACCAAATGCTGAATAAAAGATAAGAGAAAAAGGTAAGTCAAGGTTAACTCCAAGATATTTGGCCTGACCAAGGAGTGCCATTTACTAAAGTGGGGGATACTGGAGGAAGAGCAGGTTTGAAGGGGCATGCAGGCACTGGGCTTTTTAAGTTTCAGATACCTATTAAAAATCCAACAGAGACATCATGTAAACAGATAGCTAATTCTAGAATTTCTGGGAGAGATGAGGGCTGGATTTATAAATTTGGGAAATATCAGTGTGTAGATGCCACTGAAAGTCATAGGGCTGGATGAGATCACCCAGGTAGTGAGGGAGGATAGAGGAGAGGTTGGGAAGAGAAAAGGATCCAGCTGAGGAGCCTAAGAGGCCAGTGAGGTAGGGGAAAGCCAGAAGAGTGGATCCCAGGAGCCAAGGCTGCTGTGAGATCAGTAAGCCGAAGACTGAGAAACACTTCCTAGATTGGGCCCTGCGGTGGCTACTGGTGACCTTGAGGAATGGCTTCATCATGGGGATAGGGACAAAAGCTTAAGACTAGTGGATTCAAGCATGAATGGAGGTGAAGAAGTGAAAACAGGGGAGCAGAGAAGTTGGGTGGCAGCTGAATAGGGAAGTAAAGTCAAGGGAGGTTCTGTTAGTTTTGTTTTTTTAAACAGAAGCTGTTACAGCATATTTGCATGTTGATAGGAATAATCCAGGAGATAATAAAAAACTGATAATGCAGGACAGAAAGGAGTAATTGCAGGAGCAAAGTTCATGAGTAGGTAAGAAAGGACAGGGAATCTAGTGCACAAGTCAGGGAGATAGATACACAGGAGCATGGACACCACATCTGTTTCTATGGGAGGGGAGGTCGAGTATGTGGGGAAAGATGTACAGATTTAGTGGTAGGAGGATGTGGATGTTTTCTTCCGCTTAGTTCTATTTTCTCACCATGAAACAATAGGCAAGGATGTCAACTGAAATTGAGGATTTGGGGGATGGTGTTGCTTTGCAGAGAGGAGGAGATAAGTGGAAGAGGCAATGACTACAGGACTGTGGTAGGATCGCTGTGCAGGGTTGAGGGCCTGCTTGAGATCTGTGCTCTGTAAGAAATGATCTTTAAGTCAAACCCTGGATGGTGTTTTTCCCCTCTTTCCACAATCCAGTCCCTCTCCAGGCACTGAGGACTACATCTTGCTACAATTAGTCGGCACATCAGTTATTATGTAATTTATGCATTTATTATGCATTAATGCACATCACCATTCATTCATTCAATTATATATATTTTTTAATTTATTTATTTTATTTTTGGTTGCATTGGGTCTTTGTTGCTGTGCGCAGGCTCTTCTCTGGTTGCGAGGAGCGGGGGCTACTCTTCATTGTGGATCACGGGATCTAGGCACGCGGCCTTCAGTAGTTGTGGCACACAGGCTCGGTAGTTGTGGCTCGCGGGCTCGAGAGCACAGGCTCAGTAGTTGGGGGACACGGGCTTAACTGCTCCACAGCATGTGGAATCTTCCCGGACCAGGGCTTGAACCTGTGTCTCCTGCACTGGCAGGTGGATTCTTAACCACTGTGCCATCAGGGAAGCCCCATTCAATTATATTGATTGAGTGCCAGGCACCACTTTAGGTACTGGGGTTACAGCAATGAACAAAACAAATCTCTGACCTCAGAGAACTTCTCTTCCACATCTTAAAAGACAGGACTTCCCTGGTGGCGCAGTGGTTAAGAATCCGCCTGCCGATGCATGGAACACAGGTTCGAGCCCTGGTCCGGGAAGATCCCACATGCCGTGGAGCAACTAAGCCCATGTGCCACAACTACTGAGCCTGTGCTCTAGAGCCCGCAAGCCACAACTACTGAGCCCGTGTGCCACAACTACTAAGCCCACGTGCCACAACTACTGAAGCCCACCCACCTAGAGCCCGTGCTCTGCAACAAGAGAAGCCACCGCAATAAGAAGCCCACGCAATGCAACGAAGAGTAGCCCCTGCTCCCCGCAACTAGAGAAAGCCTGTGCGCAGCAATGAAGATCCAACGCAGCTATAAATAGATAAATAAATAAATTTATTAAAAAAAAAAAAGACAGGGGCTCTCATCTTTGGTAAACACAAATCTTCAGTGAAAACCAATGAGGAGGTGGAAGTTTCCATATTTAAGTACTCAGAACTGAAGTCACCTAAATCCTTAAAAAGAATACCAAGTCGCCATGACAGATGGGCCCAGTGAAGGAGTGAAGGACATGCAGCCTGCCTCAGGGAATGCATCTTTACTTCCTTCCCACTGGTGCTGGGCTGGCTCCATGGAATCTGGCCAAGTGCAGCAGACAGAACAGTAATCTTCTGGAATTTTTGTCTCTAGTATCAGAGCAAGAATTCATCATTATCTCCAGAAGAGCATGAACTAATGGACCATCATAACAGAACAGGGTGTGCTCCATCCAAATTCTCAGGACTACATAAACCCTACAAGATACAACTCCCTTTGAATTTAGGAATATGTCCGAAAGGCAAACAGAGCATACCCTAAAAAGGGCTTATTAACTGAGGGCATCTCCTCATTTCATCTTCCTTTTTTTCTTACCTGTTTTGGCCTTTTCTTTCTTACTTCCTTCTTCTTTGCTCACTAATTTTCATCTGCTTTCCTTTTTTTTTTTGCTGTACGCGGGCCTCTCACTGTTGTGGCCTCTCCCGTTGCGGAGCACAGGCTCCAGACGCGCAGACTCAGCGGCCATGGCTCACGGGCCCAGCCGCTCCACGGCATGTGGGATCTTCCCGGACCGGGGCACGAACCCGTGTCCCCTGCATTGGCAGGTGGACTTTCAACCACTGCGCCACCAGGGAAGCCCTGCTTTCCATTTTTAAGTAAATAAAGTCTCTTAGAACCACTAGCTCAGGAAGCCACTGTTTGACTATAGGCAGTGGTCGCCAGAATTCTAAGAAGAAAGCTGGCTTTAATTGAAATCAGGGTTTCCTTCTGACTCTGGGCAGGTAGGTGCGAGAAGAAGAGTAGAGTGGGAGCATGGACTGTGAGTTCCCTCCCGGAAGAGATTTGGGAATTCTCTTAGTGACCTCAGACCTTATAGCTCTGCTACAAAGAACAAGAATAAAGTGCTTGTCTATTGGGTCCAGAAAAAAAAACGTCAAGGGAATTCCCTGGCGGTCCGGTGGTTAGGACTCAGCGCGTTCATTGCAGGGGCCTGGGTTCGAACCCTGGCTGGGGAACTAAGATCCTGCAAGCCGTGCGGCACGGCAGGAAAAAAAAAAGTCAGGAATGGAGTGAATGTGCTTTGTGCATTAACTCTACTCCTTTGCATTAACAGATACTTCTTACCTGTTGTTTCAAAAAGGGAATATTGAAACATGACAGCGTTTTTGTTCAGCTACCATACAAGCAGCATGCCCCCATGCCATATCCCTCTTTGTGCAGTAGATGTCAGCCTCACACAGCCTTTCTCTTCCTAAGTACAGATTCCTAAGAAAACGACCCTCTTACCCACCCTTTCCCTGGGTAAAAAGATCAATTTCTTCCCATCTTCAGCATGAAAAACAACAGTAAACAGTGACTCAGATATTGGAAACAGAGTTGTACTAAAGTACTTGGAAACTGACCAAACCGAGGACTATGGGAAGGGGTGACAAATGGAGGGGTGGGGGGCAGATTAAGACCTGTGGATCTCACTGAAAGGGTGTTAGGTGTGGCATCAAGGCGGGTCTCTAAAAGCACAGTTATGACACCAATTCAAGAAGCGTGGACATGGCCCTGATCAAAGGTCTTCTGTTTCCCTCAGAAGAAGCTGAGGCATCAGCAAGTAGCTGTAGTGTCCTGGGAAGATCTCAGTGTAAACCATTGATATCCCACTTGTCCAAAGGTGTCTTATCTTTGTCCTCAGGTAAGACATTCTCTGAGCTTCAGCTTCCTAATCTTTAAAATAGGGAAAAATTACAGCCTGTCTCCCCAAAGTATTTAATGAGGGGAAAAAAAATCAAGATATTGTGCAGAAAACAGTTTGTAGATAATGTACTATTTAAATGTAGAAAACAGACTTAAAATTATAAAGGCAAATGTAGAATCGAGTTATGAATAAAAAAGAATTCAGTGCTAAAAATTTAATAACCTACAGTTAATTATTTCTATAGATTTTTCTCAACATATCTCGCGAAGACTTTTCTTTCTCTCCTGCGTTCAATGTGGAATTTTGACACACTTAGGATTTATTCCACAAAAAGATCCAAACCTGAAGGAAGCCTTATAATATGAATAAATGGTCCTGTTTATTTAGGGGGTGGGGTGGGGAGATTCCTTTTCCACCCTTTACATTGTACCATTAATAGACAATCATAAGCCACTTATAAACTCCAAGTGCTAAAGAAATAGAAATATTAAATTTCAAAAACACTTTCTTTCCAATTGGGTGTGCTTAATACCATTGCATCCCAAAGTTGTATTTGATCCCACTCTCCCTTTAGCTTCTTAGTTCATAGGTTGAGATGGCTAAAGCTTACCATATTGTGATCAGTTAGCACCAGTTTTGTCAAGAGACCTCAAATTCATCACATTCATGTTTTATCTCGCATTATATCTACACCATTTGAATTGAAACATTACTGAAGGAATTCATGTTTGAGAGCAGAAAGATTATTTGTTTTATAACTTGACATTGAAATTTGAGCAGAAGTCTTCAAACCAGATGGTTGATGCTTTCTGATATCATCAGGAAAGGCCAAAAGCAATTCAAATTTTTTTCATTTCCCATGACTCATCCCCTCCCATGGAGTTCTGTGCTATATATTCCCTGCTTTGTCTGTTCTTTTTGTTAAAAATCCTTTTTACATCACCACCCCCACTTTTTTTTGCTGAGGCTTTCAATTTGCTGTATCTTGAACTGCAGAAGGAGAAGCTGTTGAAACCTCTTAATACTTGCTGAGTGGTCAAGGGGCGAAGTGGAAAAGATTGCTGATTGGACTTTACCCCATGTGGAAAAGCCCTTCTTACAATAGCTCAACAATTCCCATTTTAAGGAATTATTTACTTCCCTTAAAATCCAACATCTTTTGGAACATTCTGCAAAAAGTGAGGCCAATTTCTGTACTTAGTGGTCAGGTTGGGGAACTTTATTTTTTAGACCCACTTTAAAATCAAGTGCTTTTGGGCTTCCCTGGTGGCGCAGTGGTTGAGAGTCCGCCTGCCGATGCAGGGGACGCGGTTTCGTGCCCCGGTCCGGGAGGGTCCCACATGACGCGGGGTGGCTGGGCCCGTGAGCCATGGCCGCTGAGCCTGTGCGTCCGGAGCCTGTGCTCCGCAACAGGAGAGGCCACAGCAGTGCGAGGCCCCCGTACCGCAAAAAAAAAAAAAAAAAAAAAATCAAGTGCTTTTGCATAATGTATGTAATACAGATTAAAATAATTTCATTTTAGACTTACAGTGTTGTCTGCTATATTGCTTCTTGCTGTTTTTTTCAGAGTACTTTGCAATTATAAATAGATGTCATTGCTCTCACATAAGGCAGTAGTTTCTGGGTAAAATTCTTCACAGAAGCCAAGATACAGTATCAGTATGGAAATAAGTCATCTCTTAACATAAACAATCTGCTTCATGATCAGAGAGGTGCTTATAGCTCCCCACCCCCTCTCCAGTCTGCCTTTCTAATAATTTATAGATGCAAAAATATTAGAAGCTGTGAAAGGCCTCATTCCACCAGATTTTGTGTCATTCTTTCCTGGGACCAGAGTGGGGGTCTTCCCCCCCACCCCCGTTTCAGATAACACTAAGTAAGAGCTGCGAACGCTGAGGCTGCCACGTCTTCCGGGTAATTTTGTTTCCACGCTACTCTTCACAGCTGCTCACAATTATACTAAATGAACCTCTTTTCCATTATTCTTCATTCTTTCCATTCCCCTCTCCCACCCTGAATTTCCTCCTATTTTCAGATACTTGAAGATAATGTCCCTACAGCCTTCTCTCCTGTATCCTCAAATCTTCCAGACATAAATATTTTAATACATTCGCCAGTGTATTTCTGATGGTACTAAAGTGTCTGCACAACCGGTGCCTTATTTATAAAGCCCACATCTGCTGAAAGACCTGTAATGCTATACCAGCTCATGAAACTCTCCCGGAACGGTCGACATGGGAGGATTTTTAATACTTCCACTATCTACAAAGAGAAAGATGGAGAAAAGAGAGCCTATCGATTACAAAAGGAAATCTGTTAATCCATCTTCTCGGTGATCTTTGGCGGCTGTGTGCTGCTATTTACATTGAACAGAAAGGAGGAGTCAGAGGATGGATAGGAACGGAGGAGGTGGGGGCGGAGCTAGCTCAGCACATAAAACCCCTCGCTAAAAGGGGAACACGTTCGTTTGTGCCAGAGCCACTCTCCTGTAACCACGGGAGATGGGGCAGTCTGTGCCGTGAGGACGGAGATCGGAAGAAGGAAAACAGGGACAAGAAAACAAGCGAGACCGAAGAGGACATCTGGAGAAAGCGGAAGGCAGGAGACGGGGAGGGGAAAGCAACCCACGCCAGGTGGAAACAGGACCTAGGGCAAACCGGTCGGGTCCACGTTGTTTCTGGGAGAGAAGAGAGTACCGGAGGATTGCCTTTTTTCCTGTCAGTTAATGAAAACTACTTTTATCCTCATCATAAAAGAAAAGGGTAAGGGGAGGTAAAGACAATCTATTTTCTTAGGGGAAGAGCTGAGGGAAATCCGGACTACCTCTTTGAAGCATCTGAAATAAGCCACTGCCTGGTACACATAGCTGAAAGGTCCTGGTTTCTGAAGAGCTACATCCTTTTTCAGGAGAATTCCAGCCGGAGTAGCTGGCACAGTTCTATTTTTATATTTAAATATCTATGCCTCCCCCTTGCCACCCCCAACAACACTTTCCTTGTTTGTAAGCACGAGTGACAAGAAAGTGTCGAGGCAGAGTAGGAATATTTTCATTTTTCTCTTTTATCTGCCTGGGTCTTTTTTTTTTTTTTTTTTTAAGAGGGTAGGAGCGGTCCTTATCACATCACGGAAAAGGACGTCTCCATTTGAAAGGCTTTCTCTCTAAATATATTTACATCCATATGCATTAGAAAGAGAGATACCTTTCGGAGGTTGAAATCCTACTGAGAAACATGGAAAAAGGAGCCAGGCACCGAAACAACACTGGAAAGAACCACCCAGGTGGGAGCGAGTCGGAGGCCAGCCCCGAGACTGGTTCTGGAGGGGGCGGAGTGGCCCTGAAGAAAGAGATTGGATTGGTCAGTGCTTGTGGTATCATTGTAGGTGAGTCCAATTCCTTTCCCCACCGACCACTCCTCCCCGTCTGGAGGTCCTCTTGTAGAACCTTAACCCCTCATTCCCCCAACCCCCGTAAAGCACTATTTCTACTTCCTGCCCCCTTAGAAAAGAGTTGTCATTCACCTGTGCTGTAACCTATTCCCACTGGTCAAGTTTGAGAGGTATAGGAAGTGCTGTATGTCATACATCTCTTCCTCCAAACCCGGCTGAGAAGTTCTGTCCAGTGTTCACGGAATGGAGCAAATAGGGGCACACATCTGGCTGATGGTCATTGTTGCCTGGGAGCTTGTTGAAAATATAGGTCTCCGGGCTCCACACTTGAGGGTTCTGTTTCAGTTGACTTAAGGTAGGGCTGGGGAACCTAGATTTTTAACAGGCTTTCCTGCAGCCATCTCCTTAGCAGGCTGTGGACTGGCTTTTGAGACATACTTAGTCGCTGTTTCATTGTTTACATTATATGAGACTATGGGCCTAGGGGGTGTGTCATAATAAAAATAGCTACAAACAGCAGTATAAGAATGCTTTGCCTTTCTATAGCTTTTACACCTTATACAGCACTTTCTCTTGGCAAAGCACATGTGATAGGGCTGTTATTCCCATTTCACAGATGAGGAAATAAATTATGGAAGAAAAGAAGAGACAGATTTTGCTTTTCTGTAAATGTGTAGTTGGCAGTTTCTCTCGTTGCTTAATGGAGTCCATGTAACATCCACGTCTCTTAACATCCACGGAAGACCCTGTGAGGTTCTCAAAGGGAGATGCGAATAACTGGAATGGGGAGTCCGGCTGGGAGGCTTTGAAACTGGGGGAGCCTGAGTGTCCCCAAGAGTGCCAGTGCAGCCCACTCCAACCCCGTAACTGTACTCTACCGGGCAGGGGGTCCCAAATATGGCTCCATCTCGAGGCAACACATATTCCTCTTTCCAGAGAGGCCCTAGAGATCGATGGGCAATGGGTCATTACTGTCCTCACTCCAGAGGGTGAGAGTTTCTTCTGCTGTCTTTGGTAGAGGGCTTTACCTTTTTCCCAGAGAAAGGGGCATGGGACAGTCAGGACAGATAGGTTTCTGTGCAGACTTCCTTTTGAAGGCATGTAGTGTCCTGGTGCCCACAGCACTTGGATAACCCCATGGTCCTCATGGTAGCACAGAGGCATTTCGGCACCTGAGCAATGGTGGCACTGGAGAACACCCTTGAAATCAAATCAAATCAGTACAATATTCAGATAGTCCTCTTCACCTCTACAGCCAGCCTTCATACATCATGTTATCTCCACTCTGCTTTCAAAGTGGAATCCCACTTTATCTAATTCTCTGACTCTGGGAGGTTTTCCAGGCATCTACAGTTTTAAGAAAGGTAATGTTATTTTAAACAATTATAGTCATGATTTGAATCTCTCATTACCTTTTCTGTCTCTCCCTTATTTCAATTGCTCTAAAAAATGAGATCAGCAAAGTACTCAATATGTATAGCACATGCCAATTTAAGGTCTGTAAATAGCCCAGAGCCTGTTACCTCTTTCACCCATTTGACTGAGAGGATTAAGAATTTTCCCCCCTTTGGGAAGGTTCTGTTTTATCCACAGAGTGCACACCCACAAACACACAAGCACAGTCAGACCTCCTTCCTGCCTCACCCTTGTTCACCCACCCCTACATATGTGCAGGTATTCAAGGGTAGAGAATACTCTCCTATATACTGAGCTTGTTTTTGTCTCTTTCTTTATCGTTTGTCTAAGACTATGAAGAAATGGGAGTGTCCAGGTATAAGAGATACAGTTTTAGTTGGGTGAATGCTACTGCTGATTTGTCCACAGCCTCATGGATAGCACTTCACAGTAAGAATAGTCCCAATGCTCCCATTGGTATTATAGCAACCAGAATAATAACTCTGGTAGTCTATGGTGAAAAGAGATCCCAAATATGTGATTTCAGAGAAATCAGGATATTTTTCCAAAGTGCAAGAGTCCTTGTACAGTTAATATCCACGATTGTATCTCCATTTAAGCTGACACACACATTTCCCCTTTAGGGTGATGTGGAGATGAAATCCTTTCCATTTCCCCTCCTGCGTGGCTGTTGATTTACAAATGTGCTGAGTAGCTGCCCTGTCCTCTAGAGGGGTTTCCGAGTGGATGACAGTGATTCAAGTTTTTTCAAGACCAAATGCAAAAATAGAAATGGCATTTTTCACATGGAATTCAGTGATCTGGTGTGCACCGTCAACACTGTGGAAGGAAGAGAATTTGAAGGCAAAAAGAGAAAGGAAATTTCCTAAGGTCATGAGGTATGGGAAAGTAGCAACTGCCCCAAATCTATCTCATATCCAATTGACTTAGAGGGATAAGTTAAACTATGTTTCATAAAACCTCTTAAAATTTCACTCACAATCATCATTGATGATTTAAAGTAGGAATAACAAAATGGCAGGTGTTACAAGAATATAAAATGAACTAATAGAAGACTCATGCCCTAGAATTATTTATAATCTGACTGGGGAGATGAGATCTATATACATTAGACAGAGAACATTGAAAATTTATGGTACGGTTGAGCTGTGTAAGGAGGACAAAGTTAGGTGAATGGTGAGAAACTCAGAGAGAAGTTCTCACCCAGAACTAGATTAAGAAGCATCTTGAAGGACGTGGAGAAAGATGGAGTAGAGAAGATAATTCTGGAAGATTTGGTAGGTAGATGGAAAATGACTAAACTGTGATTTCCTTGAGCAAAAAAATGTGTCGTATACGTCTCTGAATCTTTAGTGCTCAGCAGAGTCCCTGATATGAAACAGTTACTCAAATGATTATTGAATTTAATTGAGCCTTGGACAAAACTCTGAAGACTGTAGTAATAAAAAGTATTTATCTGAAGGGCTCTTGGGAACCTGGCTTGAAAATCTTTAAGCCAGGAATAATTTCATCAACTTAGAAATGAGGTTGACCTGTTTTTAATTTTTTAACATCACCTCTGCCCTAATCTAACCAGGCTATTGCTCTCCACATACTTGGCCAAGGAAACCTGTTGGCAACAGGTGAACTTAGATTTCTCCATGAATGTGGAGTCTCCCCCAAATTAAGGAGAGTATGAAGGAGCAGCAAAATTCATTAATTGATGCTATCAAAGCTACTGTTAATAGCTGTCATTATTAAACACTTATTATGTGCCAGACACTGTCCAGTTACCAAACATACATTGTCTTATTTATCCCTCACAATAATTCCGTGTGGTAAGCACTTCCTCGCCCTTCATCCAGATAAGAAAATAGAGGCTCAGAGGGACAAGCAGCTTGTTGAAGGTCACACAGCTGAAAAGTATTGAAGACTCAAACCTAGAGCTTGTCTAAATCCTGAATCAAGCTTGTAAGCATTGTTCTCTACTCTTATAATTTTCATGTCCTAAAAGAGGTGTTTTCATTTAGATCCTGGGCAGAGGTCCTTATTTGTTTTTATAGATGGAGCAGTTAGTGCATTCCAGGTGAGGAAGTGTCCCAGTATAAATGAGAACTGAGCAATCGGCTGGGAGTGGAAGAAGGTACCGTTCTGGTACAGCTGCAGGAACACTTGTGGGGGAGCCTGAGGTGCGCTCCTTCAGCTACTGCAGGATGTGATCAGCACAGACCACGCTCCCATTAACTCTCCCACATGCACACCTTTCCTCTCTGGACCAGCGTTCTTTGCAGCCATGGTAGAGGTGCCCACAGAGTTCCTGGCTGTTTAGGTCACTTTATGTCAGTTATGTATTTAGGTATGCACCCAGAATCTAGGTCTGGCACTAGTTCAGCTACAGAGCCTACGGAAAAGATTCATGATTTGTTAGACCATTTTGTTTTTAGCACAATGTATGTTTATGGGGTACCTTGGTATATTTGCTGCAGAGCAATATTGGATGCAGGTCTAGCTATTAGACTGTTCTCTTTCAGCTCACAAGATGTTTAAAAAATAGTATTTATTGAGCTCTTACTAAATGCCAGTTCCTGTGCTATAAACTCTTTACATATATTACCTTATTTAATCCTGACTACAGTCCTATGGAAATACGTATCATAACTCTATTTTATTTTTTTAATTAATTAATTTATTTATTTATTTTTGGCTGCATTGAGTCTTCGTTGCTGCACGCGGGCTTTCTGTAGTTGCGGCAAGAGGGGGCTACTCTTCGTTGCGGTGTGCGGGCTTCTCATTGCGGTGGCTTCTCTTGTTGCGGAGCACGGGCTCTAGGCGCGCGGGCTCCAGAGTGCAGGCTCAGTAGTTGTGGCGCACGGGCTTAGTTGCTCCGCAGCACGTGGGATCCTCCCGGACCAGGGCTTGAACCCGTGTCCCCTGCATTGGCAGGTGGATTCTTAACCACAGTGCCACCAGGGGAGTCTCTATAACTATTTTAAACATGGGGAAATTGAGTCACAGAGCTGGGAAGTAATTTGTCTGGGATCACACAACTGACTACTGAGATGGTCTGACTCCACAACCAAAGGTCTTAGCCATTCCCCGTTTCTAATTGGTAACCAAGAGAGGCAGGAGGGAGGCTGGTGTGTATTGTGTGGTGTGGCAGTGGGACATGCAGGACCATAACCCTGACACTGGAGTCTGGAAAGACCGTGGATGTCTGATGCTGGAAAAGTTAGGGGGAAACTTCTTTTTTTTTTTTTTTTTTAACATCTTTATTGGAGTATAATTGCTTTACAATGGTGTGTTAGTTTCTGCTTTATAACAAAGTGAATCAGTTATACTTTTTTTTTTTATTTTAAGGGGGAAACTTCTTATAAAGGCTATTTGTCAACAAAGAAGTGTGGCTATAGGTATAACCATACTGAAATGACACTGGACTGATTTGGAAATATTTCAGGTCCAAAAGATTTTCAGACCCGTGTGTTTTTACACCACTTTAGAAAATTTTACATTTTAGTCTCTAATTTGATGTATTAGCTTTCTAATCCCCAAAATGTCAATTGGATGTTAACCAGAGGCTGGAGTGTGAAAATTGCTTCTCGAGTTTGTACTTCAATTTTTTTTTTTAAACATGGAAAGATTAGCATTTGGTTCATTCATGATGAAAACATGTTTAAAACTGTCATTGTTCTCAAAAAAAACTCTGAGACAGAAGCCAACTTGGACACTTTTCAAAACAAACACATCTTAGCGAATAGAGAAACGCTATACCCAGCGGTGTAATAATAATAATATAAGTAGCTACCATTTCCCGAGCACTACTATGCACCCAATTCGTAGTACCTGATCAGTGCTTTATGGATATTCTCATCTAATCCCATGAAATAAGTACTGTGATAGAAAGGATGGCATTGAATGAATAAGTAACTGAACAGTGGCAGAGCCAGGATTCCCATCCAGGTCATTGAACTCTGAAGCCACTGGGCTTAATCAAAATGCTCCACAGCATGGAGCTCAGGGCGGCTGGAACCAGGGATCTTGTTGCTTCGTGCCAGGAACCAAGGGGCTCAAGGAGCAAGCTGGTTGAGCCTGCTACTGTCAGGGCTGCAATATGTTCTCTCAAAGAGCAGAGTTATGCAGAATAAGTGAGTAGCAGGAGACACTTAGGTTAGGGAAAGAAAATAGAAACCCAGCAGGTAAAAAAATATGTTCCAAGAAACAGAAACAAACAGCCCATTCTGTTTAGAAAAACAGCAACAACAAAAACACCCTGTACCCAGATCAGATGACCTTCTCAGAGAGGCCAGCACCATATATATCACTTTTTCTGAATGAAATCGGCTTACTGAAGTGGCATGGAGGTATGGGGCATACTGGGTGAGGCTTTCAAGTTGCCCAGCTGCCAAGGTTTTCTGCTTTCCTCTGAGGGTTAATCCAGCAGCACAGCTGCCTGCAAAGAAACGCTTCAGGAATGTCTGTTGCTCTTGTTGTTTGGTTGTTATTTTTTGGGGGGGGGGGTGAGGGGTTATCAAAAAAGCAGGCATGAGCAAATAATCCCAAGAATATATTCTGAACCACCCCAAACAACAGAAAGTTAGGAGTCCATCCCTTCTAATTTTTAACTCCCAGCTGAGCGTACAGAGCAAGAAGGATCATGCCTTGTTCCCCTCCTAGAACTTGCCTGCAAAAGAGCCCTCCCCACCCTCACCCCGCCACCAGCTCTTCTCCCTGGACATCTGGAATGGCAAAGTGCAGACAGCTCCCTGGCTCAGGGGTAGGGACTGCTGGTCACAGGATCCGGTCGGCCCATATTTTAACATTTCGCAAACACTCATTCAGTGTTATGTGCTAGGCCCTGTGCTAAGCACCAGTAAATTTTACTTCTAAGAAGCCAAATTATCTCTCAAGTCTATTTTAAGCTGTTTCATTTATAGAATGAATGAAGTCTGAGCTGAAAAGCTTTATCGATTGCATCTCATCCCTCATCCTTCCACACGGTCATGAGTCTTCCCATTGGTTTGCTCCCTGCTCTAAATATCTTCAGCATTACCAGTGATGTCGCTCCTGGGGAGAGGATTTCACATTATGCCTTAAGATGTTCTGGGCAACCTCACATTGTGAAGGCCGATTACCCAGAGGGTGTTCCGTTGCTGCAGAATTGTTAGTGTACTTTTCTCAGTATCTATAGATTTTCAAGGTGTCTGCTCGTACATCTGTGAGATGCGTAAATTCTTTAGCTGCCTCTTTAGAGTACAATTCTGCATAGGGTGTTGACTCAGCAGCTGGGACAGCCAGGTCAGGTTGCTTTAGGGATAAGGAGGCATTTGTTAAGTGGGCCCTGATGCTGGAAGTAGGAAGCATAGAATGAATTTTTCCATGATTTGTATTAGCATGTTGTGGAAAGGGAGGAACCATTGATGATATCACAGAACAGGAAGAGCTTTGGAGATAGTCCTGGATTTTTAAACTACTTCCCTATTTACAAGCTTGGTAACCTGGAACCAGTTAATTATCAGTAAAATAGAAATTTCTTGTGGAGTATTAAAATAAGGCTGGTAGGGCTTCCCTGCTGGGGCAGTGGTTGAGAGTCCGCCTGCCGATGCAGGGGACACGGGTTCGTGCCCCGGTCCGGGAAGATCCCACATGCCGTGGCGCAGCTGGGCCCGTGAGCCATGGCCGCTGAGCCTGCATGTCCAGAGCCTGTGCTTCGCAGTGGGAGAGGCCACAACAGTGAGAGGCCCACGTACCGCAAAATAAATAAAATAAAATAAGGCTGGTATCCTATGGTATATGTTCAGTAAATATTAGTTTCGTTGTCTCCTTTAAGCTCATCGTCCACCACCCCCTCTTCCCCCAATCCCCACTCTCACCCCACCTCCACACTCATTAATTCTTGTTTAGAAACGTAGATTAGATTAGGTTGATTGGGTGATGGGAAGAACTGACCAATTCAGCCCAAGTCTGATCTGTTTATCAAGCAGCCAGTGCTTTTCCTTTTCTCTCTGTTGACTTGAGTCTACTTACTCAATCAGCTTCTTGTGCTTCCCCTGTTCCAGGAAGCTTTTTTTGAATAGCCTCCATCGGTGGCCTTTTCCATCCCTAACATCTTGTCATGAGTCACAATTGCACTCATGCAACTTCTGCTCTCCCTGGTGGTGTCAATTCTGTGTCCACATTCATCATGTTCACTTCTCTGCACGATTCCCTAAGGGCAGGGACTGAGTCTTTCTCATTTTCACATCCCCATGTATTCAGCCTGGCACAGGGTAAGTGCTTAGAAAGTATTTGTTGAAAAATAGCAGTCAGTCTAAGCCAGATCATACATTAGACACCTGTCTGCCAGCAATGTGAATATGCTTTATTATTTTGGCTGCATTTGGGATCTTAATTCCCTGACCAGGGATCAAACGTGCGCCCTCTACAGTGGAAGCGTGGACTCTTAAACAATGGACAGCCAGGGAAGTCCCTGAATATGCTTAGCAATACCGTACACTTAAAAATGGTTAAGGTGGTAAATTTAATGTTGTGTGTTGAAAAAAAATTTTTTTAGCTTAAAAATGAGTTATTCTCATAAACAATAAATTTTTGCACTTAGCAAAAAACAAACAAAACACCAAGCACCCAAATCTCATTTAAGTTCAGATTTGAAAAGGACTTTAGGAATTAACCAGATGACGACAGGCTTATCTCAACCTTGGCACTATTACCTTTTGGGCCAGATACTTTGTTGTTTTGCGGGGCTGTCCCGTGCAGCATCCCTGGCCTCTACCCACTAGATGCCAGTAGCACCGCCTCCCCAGTTGTGACAGCCAGAAATGTCTCCAGACACTACCAATTGTCCCCTGAGGGTGGGGAGATAGTGCAGAATTGCCACTGGATGAGAACCACTGATGTAGACAAAGCCTCTCACTGCTGGTGCCTGGTTTCCCAACCAGACAGGGAGATGCTGGAAGCCCGATGTGAATCCTTAATGTTCATTTTTGAGGGCTCAGCACTCTTAGCCCCTCAGGCCAGGATGCCTGTCTTTCAATGGCTAGTGGATGGTGGTTGGCTCCATCTATGTTAAAAGTCCATGTGTGAACAAGTGCTTCCCAATTACCTTTCGAAGCCAGCATGTACAGAGTGGGTGCTCAATAAATACTTCTTGAGATGTAATTACCTGTTGGCCACCTACCTGTGGCATCTAAAAACTGTACCCAGACAATGCTTCATGGTCCTGGCTCTGCAGTGCTATTTCAGAGCCAAACTTCCAAAGCAAGACCATTATTGGTGTCTTCTAGAGATTATTTCTATCCCTACTGCTATAAATCCTAGTAGCTTCCTATATTTGCTGGCATTAAACAGATTATAAAATGTTTCCACGCATGTGTGATCGCATTTCATCCCCACAACAACCCTGTGAGGTAGGCAAGGCGGGAGCAAGTATTCCCATTTAACAGATGAAGTAGGGGCTCTCAGAAAAATTCAGGTCACACGGCTTATGAGTGGCAAAGCAAGAACTCAATGGCTCCTCCGACTCTAAGTCTAGCACCCATTTCACTCTTTAGCATGGAATCCGAACCAGCAGAGTCCTAGAGCGCCTTCCACATCTCTGTTCGGCAGGAGATGGCAACACCACAGGGTGTGTGTCAGAGTCTTGACCAGCCGTCACCCTGAGGTAGCTGTTTGTACAGTCTTGATGGGAAATGGACACAGGGTGAGAGGCATGGTGAGATTCCAGGCCTGCCATGAGGATCAAAGCCTGGCCTCGATATGCTGACCCTACTTCCATGCTGTTCCCCTAGTCCTGAAAATCCTGAGACCCTCCCAGCCACTTTGTGGGAGAAGCACAAAGAAGGTTCACCTTGGCTTTCTCTGGACATCATAGAAAAAGACAGAACCTCCAAGGGCCAGGAGAAGCTCTGACTAGATTCCAAGAGGAGCATGAGTCAGTAGGAAAGGCCAAAGCATTTTGGATTTGAGAGTCTCTTGGGCATTAGAAGTCTGTAATTCCATGCCCTAGGAAATTCTTTGATGGCTACAGCATTCTAGCATGGACAGGCCTGGAAGTGATTAAGGCCTTAATATGAATCACATGGGTATTTGCCCACAGGTGAAGTCAGCAGTTATTCATGGCAAATGTGGATTTTCTCAATTCCAGCAGTTTTTCTAGTGACAACTTGCCCACTGATACAACTTGGCCCCCCCCCCTTTTTTTTGTTGGGGGGTAGGAGTTTATTAATTAATTTATTTTTGCTGTGTTGGGTCTTCGTTTCTGTGTGAGGGCTTTCTCTAGTTGTGGCAAGCGGGGGCCACTCTTCATCGCGGTGCGCCGGCCTCTCACTATTCGCGGCCTCTCGTTGCGGAGCACAGACTCCAGACGCACAGGCCCAGTAGTTGTGGCTCACGAGCCTAGTTGCTCCGCGGCATGTGGGAATCTTCCCAGACCAGGGCTCGAACCCGTGTCCCCTGCATTAGCAGGCAGATTCTCAACCACTGCGCCACTAGGGAAGCCCCCAAATGACCCAATTTTTTTCCTTTCTATGGCTAATATTCCATTGTATATATATACCACATCTTCTTTATCCATTCGTCTGTCAATGGGCATTCAGGTTGCTTCCATGACCTGGCTATGGTAAATAGTGCTGCAATGAACATTGGGGTGCATGTGTCTTTTTTTTTTTTTGCATTTGCCTGCAATTTGGTCAAATAATATATATATTTTTAACATCTTTATTGGAGTATAATTGCTTTACAATGGTGTGTTAGTTTCTGCTTTATAAGAAAGTGAATCAGTTATACATATACATATACATATGTTCCCATATCTCTTCCCTCTTGTGTCTCCCTCCCTCTCACCCTCCCTATCCCACCCCTCTAGGTGGTCATAAACCAACGAGCTGATCTCCCTGTGCTATGCGGCTGCTTCCCACTAGCTATCTATTTTACGTTTGACAGTGCATATATGTCCATGCCACTCTCTCACTTTGTCACAGCTTACCCTTCCCCCTCCCCATATCCTCAAATCCATTCTCTAATAGCTCTGTGTCTTTATTCCCATCTTACCCCTATGTTCTTCATGACACATGTGTCTTTTTGAATTAAGGTTTTCTCTGGGTATATGCCCAGTAGTGGGATTGCTGGGTTATGGTAATTCTAATTTTAGTTTTTTAATGAACCTCCATACTGTTCTCCATAGTGGCTGTATCAATTTACATTCCCACCAACAGTGCAAGAGGGTTCCCTTTTCTCCACACCCTCATCAGCATTTGTTGTTTGTAGATTTTCTGATGATGCCCATTCTAACTGGTGTGAGGTGATACCTCATTGTAGTTTTGATTTGCATTTCTCTAATCATTAGTGATGTTGAGCAGCTTTTCATGTGCTTCTTGGCCATCTGTACGTCTTCTTTGGAGAAATGTCTATTTAGGCCTTCTGCCCATTTTTGGATTGGGTTGTTTGTTTTTTTGATATTGAGCTGCATGAGCTGTTTATATATTTTGGAGATTAATCCTTTGTCCATTGATTCGTTTGCAAATATTTTCTCCCATTCTGAGGGTTGTCTTTTTGTCTTGTTTGTAGTTTCTTTTGCTTTGCAAAAGCTTTTAAGTTTCATTAGGTCCCATTTGTTTATTTTTGTTTTTATTTCCATTACTCTAGGAGGTGGATCAAAAAAGATCTTGCTGTGATTTATGTCAAAGAGTGTTCTTCCTATGTTTTCCTCTAAGAGTTTTGTAGTGTCTGGTCTTACATTTAGGTCTCTAATCCATTTTGAGTTTATTTTTGTGTATGGTGTTAGGGAGTGTTCTAATTTCATTCTTTTACATGTAGCTGTCCAGTTTTCCCGGCACCACTTATTGAAGAGACTGTCTTTTCTCCATTATATATCCTTGCCTCCTTTCTCATAGATTAGTTGACTGTAGGTGCGTGGGTCTATCTCTGGGCTTTCTATCCTGTTCCATTGATCTATATTTCTGTTTTTGTGCCAGTACCATATTGTCTTGATTACTGTAGCTTTGTAGTATAGTCTGAAGTCAGGGAGTCTGGTTCCTCCAGCTCTGTTTTTTTTCTCTCAAGACTGCTTTGGCTATTCGGGGTCTTTTGTGTCTCCATACAAATTTTAAGATTTTTTGTTCTAGTTCTGTAAAAAATGGGCCACTGGTAATTTGATAGGGATTGCATTGAATCTGTAGATTGCTTTGGGTAGTAAAGTCATTTTCACAATATTGATTCTTCCAATCCAAGGACATGGTATATCTCTCCATCTGTTTCTGTCATCTTTGATTTCTTTCATCAGTGTCTTATAGTTTTCTGAGTACAGGTCTTTTACCTCCTTAGGTAGGTTTATTCCTAGGTATTTTATTCTTTTTGTTGCAGTGGTGAATGGGATTGTTTCATTAATTTCTCTTTCTGATCTTTTGTTGTTAGTGTGTAGGAATGCAAGAGATTTCTGTGCATTAATTTTGTATCCTGGAACTTTACCAAATTCATTGATTAGCTCTGGTAGTTTTCTGGTGGCATCTTTAGGATTCTCTATGTATAGTATCATGTCATCTGCAAACAGTGACAGTTTTACTTCTTCTTTTCCAATTTGTATTCCTCTTTTTCTTCTCTGATTGCCATGGCTAGGACTTCCAAAACTGTGTTGAATAATACTGGCGAGAGTGGACATCCTTGTCGTGTTCCTGATGTTAGAGGAAATGCTTTCAGTTTTTCACCATTGAGAACAGTGTTTGCTGTGGGTTTGTCGTATGTGGCCTTTATTATGTTGAGGTAGGTTCCCTCTATGCCCACTTTCTGGAGAGTTTTTGTCATAAATGGGTGTTGAATTTTGTCAAACATTTTTTCTGCATCTATTGAGATGATCATATGGTTTTTATCCTTCAATTTATTAATATGGTGTATCACATTGACTGATTTGCGTATATTAAAGAATCCTTGCATCCCTGGGATAAATCCCACTTGATCATGGTGTATGATCCTTTAATTTGTTGTTGGATTCTGTTTGCTAGTATTTTGTTGAGGATTTTTGCATCTATGTTCATCAGTGATATTGGTCTGTAATTTTCTTTTTTTGTACTATCTTTGTCTGGTTTTGGTATGAGGGTGATGGTGGCCTCATAGAATGAGTTTGGGAGTGTTCCTTCCTCTGCAATTTTTTTTTGTTTTTTAATTTGGCTACATTGGGTCTTCATTGCTGCGTGCACGCTTTCCCTAGTTGTGGTGAGCAGGGGCTATTCTTCGTTGTGGTGAGTGGGCTTTTCGTTGCGGTGGCTTCTCTTGTTGCAGTGCATGGGCTCTAGGCACATGGGCTTCAGTACTTGTGGCTCGCGGGCTGTAGAGCACAGGCTCAGCGGTTGTGGCACACGGGTTTAGTTGCTCCATGGCATGTGGGATCTTCCCGGACCAAGGCTCGAACCCGTGTCCCCTGCATTGGCAGGCAGATTTTTAACCACTGTGCCACCAGGGAAGTCTCCTCTGCAATTTTTTGGAAGAGTTTGAGAAGGATGGGTGTTAGCTCTTCTCTAAATGTTTGAGAGAATTCCCCTGTGAAGCCATCTGTTCCTGGACTTTTGTTTGCTGGAAGATTTTTAATCACAGTTTCAATTTCATTACTTGTGATTAGTCTGTTCATATTTTCTATTTCTTCCTGGTCCAGTCTTGGAAGGTTATACCTTTCTAAGAATTTGTCCATTTCTTCCAGGTTGTCCATTTTATTGGCATAGCGTTGCTTGTAGTAGTCTCTTAGGATGCTTTGTATTCCTGAAATGTCTGTTGTAACTTCTCCTTTTTCATTTCTAATTTTATTGATTTGAGTCCTCTCCCTCTTTTTCTTGATGAGTCTGGCTAAAGGTTTATCAATTTTATTTATCTTCTCAAAGAACCAGCTTTTAGTTTTATTGATCTTTGCTATTGTTTTCTTTGTTTCATTTATTTCTTCTCTGATCTGTATGATTTCTTTCCTTCTACTAACTTTGGGCTTTGTTTGTTCTTCTATCTCTACTTTTTTTAGGTGTAAGTTTAGATTGTTTATTTGAGATGTTTCTTGTTTCTTGAGGTAGGCTTGTATTGCTATAAACGTCCCTCTTAGAACTGCTTTTGCTGCATCCCATAGGTTTTGGATCATCATATTTTCATTGTCATTTGTCTCTAGGTATTTTTTGATTTCCTCTTTGATTTCTTCAGTGATCTCTTGGTTATTTAGTAATGTATTATTTAGCCTCCATGTGTTTGTGTTTTTTTCCCTGTAATTGATTTCTAATCTCATAGTGTTGTGGTCAGGAAAGATGCTTGATATGATTTCAGTTTTCTTAAATTTACCGAGGCTTGATTTGTGACCCAAGATGTGATCTATCCTGGAGAATGTTCCGTGTGCACTTGAGAAGAAAGTATAATCTGCTGTTTTTGGTTGGAATGTCCTATAAATATCAATTAAATCTATCTGGTCTATTGTGTCATTTAAAGCTTGTGTTTCCTTATTAATTTTCTGTCTGGATGATCTGTCCATTGGTGTAAGTGAGGTGTTAAAGTCCCCCACTATTGTTGTGTTACTGTCGATTTCCTCTTTTATAGCTGTTAGCATTTGCCTTATGTATTGAGGTACTCCTATGTTGGGTACGTATATATTTATAATTGTTATATCTTCTTCTTGGATTGATCCCTTGATCATTATGTAGTGTCCTTCCTTGTCTCTTGTAGCATTCTTTATTTTAAAGTCTATTTTATCTGATATGAGTATTGCTACTCCAGCTTTCTTTTGACTTCCATTTGCATGGAATATCTTTTTCCATCCCCTCACTTTCAGTCTGTATGTGTCCCTAGGTCTGAAGTGGGTCTCTTGTACACAGCATATATATGGGTCTTGTTTCTGTATCCATTTAGCAAGCCTGTGTCTTTTGGTTGGAGCATTTAATCCATTCACGTTTTAGGTAATTATTGATATGTATGTTCCAATTACCATTTTCTTAATTGTATGGGTTTGTTTCTGTAGGTCCTTTTCTTCTCTTGTGTTTCCCACTTAGAGAAGTTCCTTTAGCATTTGTTATAGAGCTGGTCTGGCAGTGCTGAATTCTCTGGCTTTTGCTTGTCTGTAAAGCTTTTGATTTCTCCATCGAATCTGAAAGAGATCCTTGCTGGGTAGAGTAATCTTGGTTGTAGGTTCTTCCCTTTCATCACTTTAAATATATTGTGCCACTCCCTTCTTTCTTATAGAGTTTCTGCTGAGAAATCAGCTGTTAACCTTATGGGAGTTCCCTTGTATGTTATTTGTCATTTTTCCCTTGTTGCTTTCAGTACTTTTTCTTTGTCTTTAATCTTTGTCAGTTTGATTACTATGTGTCTCGGCGTGTTTCTCCTTGGGTTTATCCTGCCTGGGATTCTCTGCACTTCCTGGTCTTGGGTGCCTATTTCCCTTCCCATGTTAGGGAAGTTTTCGACTATAATCTCTTCAAATATTTCCTTGGGTCCTTTCTCTCTCTCTTCTCCTTCTGGGACCCCTATAATGCGAATGTTGTTGTGTTTAATATTGTCCCAGAGGTCTCTTAGGCTGTCTTCATTTCTTTTCACTCCTTTTTCTTTATTCTGTTCCACGGCAGTGAATTCCACCATTCTGTCTTCCAGGTCACTTATCCATTCTTCTGCCTCAGTTATTCTGCTATTGATTCCTTCTAGTGTATTTTTCATTTCAGTTATTGTATTGTTCATCTCTGTTTGTATGTTCTTTAATTCTTCTAGGTCTTTGTGAAACATTTCTTGCATCTTCTCTATCTTTGCCTCCATTGTTTTTCCGAGGTCCTGGATCATCTTCACTATCATTATTCTGAATTCTTTTTCTGGAAGGTTGCCTATCTCCACTTCATTTAGTTGTTTTTCTGGGGTTTTATCTTGTTCCTTCATCTGGTACAAAGTCCTCTGCCTTTTCATTTTGTCTGTCTTTCTGTGAATGTGGTTTTCCTTCCACAGGCTGCAGAATTGTAGTCTAATTTATTTATTTGTTTGTTTGTTTGTTTGTTTATTTATTTTTGGCTGTGTTGGCTCTTTGTTGCTGCACACGGGCTTTCTCTAGTTGAGGTGAGCAGGGGCTACTCTTTGTTGTGGTGCATGGGCTTCTCACTGCAGTAGCTTCTCTTATTGCGGAGCATGGGCTGTAGGTGCATGGGCTTCAGTAGTTGTGGCATGGGGGCTCAGTAGTTGTGGTACATGAGCTTAGTTGCTCCACAGCATGTGGGATCTTCCCAGACCAGGGCTCGATCCCGTGTCCCCTGCATTGGCAGGAGGGTTCTTAACCACTGCGCCACCAGGGAAGTCCCAGCATCACTTTTAAGTAAATGTAATGTGAATATTCTTTGGGCTCCAGTACATAGCTGTGCTCTGAGTGATATTCCTCCCCCTGTAGAAATTCTAGAGGCTGCTAAGGGGGAGGAGACATCTGATTCTGGTTTTCTAGGTAGCGGCTTCCTAGAATCAGGGCAAGGCATTCCTCTCCTTCCCATCCCGTAGTGCTCAGTTTTGGTTAGCATAATTCAATTTTTTTTTCCACTTTTATCTTTGTCATTTTAATTGGTCAAAATGAAGATTGTTGATGGGGAGAGCTCAAGTTTTATAAAACGAGAACTCTTGTCCCAGTGCCAGCCCTCACCATCTACTACGGCAGCTCCATGGAAGGACACGTTATCCAAGAATCAGTGGAGACAGGAAGTAGTCAGACCCTCGAAAAGGGCTGTTGGTCTTGCACCTCCCACCCTCCACCTGGGGTGATGGGGAGGGGCACACACTGTGGAAATGTCAGAACGAAAGCAGGAGAACCCGAAGTGCTCACTCATCTCCACTGCGGTGTTTTCTAAGAACCTTAGTGGAACTTTGACACTCCTCATTCCTGAGAAGATGGAATCTTTTCAGTACATCCACCGCCCTTTCCCCTGTGGCAGCAGCCATTCCTCGTTCTGAGAACTGCCTAGCTATCTCCCCACCACCCTTTCGGCACCTTAAAGACCAAAGCCAAAACCTTGTTTTTCTCCCATGTTGATTGTTTTTCTAGCCCCTCGAGCTAGTTTTATAAGCTTCTATTGCTCTCTTCTTGTCTGGCTTTAAAATGCCCTACAGATGACTCTTCTGATAAATTCCTGCCAGGCAAGGAGTTTACTATTACCTTTCAGCACCATCAGCAATCCCATCGCACATTTAGTGTGGCAGGTGAAGGGTCCGTTGACAGGGTGACTGTGTCCTGAGTCCTGGGATGCTACCAGGAGGCCCTTTTAGTCCTCACTGACCCAACATCCATGCACAGCACACATGGGGACAGGTTGAGGACAGAGGAGGGCTGAAAGGTGTCCTCTCATTCCAAGCCTAGGACTTTAAATAAAAATACCAAAAAAAGGAAAAGCCTTTAAGAACTGGTGGCACCTGGGATCTCATTTTTCTATCTCTCTTTGCCTGATGTTTAGATCACAAACTTGAACATGAGGGATTGTTTCTTTTAGCTTCACTTCTATATGTAGCCCTGTTCTGTTGGGATAGAGTTAGCACTAGGGGAAAGAAGGCCTGTTGGAGACATAAATGTGCCTCCTTCCCATCAGAATCTAGCTGTAGCCCCAGGCCCTCCGATTTCAGTCTCACCGCTTGGCTGTTCTTAATGATCCTCCTGGGCCCTTCCCTCTCTCGTTACTCATCACACGCAGCAATTTTTTAGTTTGAAAAGGGGCAGCATATTCTACGTCCCGAAAGAATGAAATATTACTGCTTTTAGGATGTGAATATTCTCTTCTCTTCCCCTTTGACTGAATTTTGGTTTAGAAGTGAAAGTTTCAGGACTGGATTGAGGTTGAGTTGTAGTTGAGATCCGAAAGTCAGTTTTTGAAATTCGAGCATAAAATCGTATACTCTGCATCTTACTCAGCCCAGAACTTGTTCCAAACCACTGGAGAGAGGGCATTCTTTTTTTTTGGCCGCGCCGTGCAGCATGCAGGATCTTAGTTCCCTGACCAGGGATCGAACCCGAGCCCCCTGCAGTGGAAGCTCAGAGTCCTAACCACCGGACTGCCAGGGAGGTCCCCAAACCACTAAAGAGAGATGGTGGGAGTTTGAGGTGTTCTCAGAACACTGTCAAATCCAGCTGGCCTCAGCTGGCCCCAAGCTCTGTATTTCGACCTGGATCTATTTAGTCTCTGCTTCTTCCCCCAGGCCCTCATTAGTTTGGCAGGGTGGGGCACGAAGAGGGAGCTTTCAAAACAACTATCCCTGGACTCATAAGAAGTGAACAAAGGAAAGCTTAGGAAGGAACATGTCAGGAGCTGCCTCCACACTTCTGCTCCTCCCCCGCCCGGCACACACATCCTAGTAGCCAACATTCAGTCCCTGGGGCCAGCGTCACCTCTCAGGAGCGGACCATCCCCTTGCACACAGAACAGAAGTGGATTAGTGGAAAGAGCCCTTGGATTAAGCAACAGGAGACCGACTTCTAGATCCAGTTTTACCTACCAGTAGCTGTGGAATTTGGAGAAAGCCACTTAACCCCTCTGTGTCTTAGTCGCTGTGTTTGTAAAATAGAGAGAAACGCCTGTACTTCCTCCTCCTCCTGATTCCATGAGGTGGTTGTGAGGGGCACATGGGACAATGGAGGGGAGAGACCTTTGGAAGAATATGGTGCTGAGGCTTCGCACATATTGCACCCCGACAAACCACTTCCAAACTACCAGGGCTGTTCTGATAGGGCTATTTCACGCTCCGCACCAAGGGTGGGGCCATGTGTCTGGGGTAGAGGCCAGCCTCCAGGAGTGCTGTTCATACTCGTGGGTCTTGAAGACCCCAGACACATGGTGTGACCACAATCCGTCCAAAGGCATTACCCTTCAGCTCATTTTTAAAGTTTTCTTCCTGGCAGCCGGTCTCAGAACAGCCCATTTTTTCCATCCCTTCCATTTCCAGCCAGTCTTAAGTAAGGCCTTTGTCACCACCTTGGCTGGACTACGTTCAGCCCAGTCGGTTCAATCTGCACCACCACTTAATACTGTGTGGACTTCGGCGACGCACTTGGTATCTCTGAGACTCAGTTTCCTCCTCTGTAAAATGGGAGAAATGGTATCTGACTCTATAGGCTTGTCCTGAGGATTAAATGATGCATGTAAAGTACCCGACCAAGTTCCTGATCTCTACATGTCCAGTGTCTACTCCTCTTTCCCCTACTTCTAAGAAGAATTATTGCTAGACATACCTGCCTGGAGGGGATTAGCGCATCCCCAAGGCACTGCATCAGATCAAAGGTGAGAGCACCCCTGCAGGTGCTGGTCCTGCCAACTGTACTGACTGTACCGTCTCCCCTGGTACCCTTGGTGCCTCTTGCAGGGAACATCATTGGCTCCGGAATCTTCGTCTCACCCAAAGGTGTGCTGGAGAATGCCGGCTCTGTGGGCCTCGCTCTCATTGTGTGGATCATGACAGGCCTCATCACAGCTGTGGGAGCCCTGTGCTATGCTGAGCTCGGGGTCACCATCCCCAAATCTGGAGGTGACTACTCCTACGTCAAGGACATCTTCGGAGGACTGGCTGGGTAAGAGGATGTGCAGGGGACCGAGCGGTCCCAGAAGCCAAGGCCAGGGCTTTCCAGCATGCCGAAGAGCGCTAGAGCTTGGGATTCCTCTTTTGCCTCTAAGTCATGGTTGCCAGTTCAGCCTGTGTCCCCTTGATGCCCCTGAGAGTGGCAGAGGAACCAGGCTGTAATTTTAATCTCTGTTTAGGGTTTTTTGTTTTCTGTTTTTCTTTTTTTTTGCTGCGCCATGAAGCTTGTGGGATCTTAGTTCCCAGACCAGGGAGCGAACCTGGGCCCTTGGCAGTGAAAGCATGGGGTCCTAACCACTGGACTGCCAGGGAATTCCCTTAATCTCTGTTGACCTTAGTGGGCAAGATTCTATGAGTGAGAACAAGTAGAACTAAATGACAACTCTGACTGGAGATGCGAGGGGAAAGCACATCACAAAAACAAAGCCCTTTTATCCTGACAAATGAGAGTGACCACTAAGGTACGGGGTACTTTTCACGTTACCAAGGATAACGGTATCCCTGATTCCAGACCCTGATCTTGATATCCTCAGCCCCTGCAGCCCTGTTACTGAGGAGCTCAAACCTCACCAAGGGGCCCAAGGGCGTGGAGGACAAACCCCCAGCCGATGCCTCCCCTTGGCACTTGCTTAAGTGGCCACACCTTTAGCATGCCCTGACTGTGAAGATTCCGGGGTTGCAAATTTTCTTTTCCACCAGTGGATGCTGGGGGCCAGAGTGGTAGAGAAGAGATGATGAAATGATGAAAGGAGCAGGGAGAGAGAAAGAACACCAAGACGTGTCAGTACTAGTTGAAACAGCTCATCGTTAAACCAATTTACCGTCATTGCAGAGGGCTAGGTGTCTCCTTTGAGCAGTGGCTGGGTTCCTTAGCATCCCTGAAAACAAAAAGGAACCGCACCCCTTTAGCCCACCTGCCTCTCCTAACACTGCCCAGTGACTTGCCCGGGCTTCCGTGATGGCTTCTGAATCCCTGCCCTGCCAGGCGATGGGAGCGGGGGTCTTTTTTGGTGTCTTGGCTCAAGTGCTGTCCCATTCCCCCACCAGGTTCCTGAGGCTATGGATTGCTGTGCTGGTGATCTACCCCACCAACCAGGCTGTCATCGCCCTCACCTTCTCCAACTACGTGCTGCAGCCGCTCTTCCCCACCTGCTTCCCCCCAGAGTCTGGCCTTCGCCTCCTGGCTGCCATCTGCTTATGTAAGTGCCATCTGGGCCTTGCTCTCAGGATGGCGTCTTCTAGCCTTCCTCGTGGTCTACACATCTCTGGTTCTCCTTCCTCTCCCTCTTTCTTTCCTCCCCTCCTTTTTTTTCTTCCTTGTTACTTTTCAGTTTCCAATTTGCATGCTGTGGACAAATGGATTCCACATATAATTATCTGGTGTTTAAAAAAAAAAGAAGAAACTTAAGTGTTTCTTTTTTAAGAAGATGTTGGGGGCATGAGTTTATTAATTTACTTATTCATTTTTGCTGTGTTGGGTCTTCGTTTCTGTGCGAGGGCTTTCTTTAGTTGCAGCGAGCCGGGGCCACTCTTCATCGCGGTGCGCGGGCCTCTCACTGTCACGGCCTCTCCTGTTGCGGAGCACAGGCTCCAGACGCGCAGGCTCAGTAATTGTGGCTCACAGGCCCAGTTGCTCCGCAGCATGTGGGGTCTTCCCAGACCAGGGCTCGAACCTGTGTCCCCTGCATTAGCAGGCAGATTCTCAACCACTGCGCCACCAGGGAAGCCCCGAAACTTAAATATCGATAGCTGTTCACAGGCACGGTAATTTTCACTGGCAGGGTTCTTTACATCGTATAAAGTAGTTTCACTTGTATCATCTGACCCGAGCCTCACAACAAATCCATAAGGCAAGCTGGGCCAGTCTTACAACTTGCCTAGAGCAGAAAAGGAAACGGAGCCAGGAAAGTGAATTAGCCAAGGTGATTCCTTCTCTTTCCAGCGCACACACCACGCTGGAGACTCCCTACCTCTCGTGGGAAGACTTTTCTGGCCTCTCCACCTGCCAGCTCACATCTTAAAGCTCTCTGGGAGGGCTTCCCTGGTGGCGCAGTGGTTGAGAGTCCGCCTGCCAATGCAGGGGACGTGGGTTCGTGCCCCGGTCCGGGAAGATCCCACATGCCATGGAGCGGCTAGGCCCGTGAGCCATGGCTGCTGAGCCTGCGCGTCCGGAGCCTGTGCTCTGCAACGGGAGAGGCCACAACAGTGAGAGGCCCTCGTACCGCAAAAAAAAACAAAACAGAAAGAAACAAAAACAAAACCTCTCTGGGAGGAGAGTGTAAAGGTGTGAGTTGGGAGAAAACAAATAGCAGCATGTCCATGGTCCCCGCCCTTAGATGAGTTTTCTGTCTAACTAGGCAGAAAAGCCATATAGACAGATTCCATGGTTAGGATTCAATTGCAGTAAAAATTCTGAAAAGGGGAAAGAGATCTCTGTGAGCTGGAATAGGTTAGAGAGGCTTTATGGAGAAGTTTGGCAACCTGTATTACTAGGAAGTCTCAACACTTAATCTCTGATAATCAGGGATCTCAATGGATTGGGGTATGTTGTACCTTTTAGCCAAAAACTAATTTCTAAAGTAAATATTTGGACTTTTTCAGAGGCTCCACTTCTAGAGTCAGCTCAGTCCCTGCCTTCCCACACCTTCCAGCACACATCCACCTAGCTGAGGGCAGTGACCATCTTGGTCACACTCTGTCCCAGGTCTTGACACTTCCTTCTGTTCTGCTGGTGGGAAGGGGAGGGAGGGGTCACTCGCCCACCCAGGAGCTGGAGTGGGACCTGAGGGGTGTGTGCCCTCATTGGCAGTGGTGTGCAGCCCCGGGATAGACCCCATCATCTAGGCAAGTGGCACTGTGGAGCCAACATACTTGTTTGGAGCGTACTCCTTGTGCCGGTTGGGCCTGCTCGTGGATCTGGAGGCAGAGGGATGTGGGCTCCAGAACCGGGCTTCCCGAGCCTGCATCTCTGCACCACTTTCTAAGTGCAGCCAGTGCTTGGCCAGGTCACCGGCCCACCTCTCGTGAGATGAGGCTGAGATCTCGCGTGTGCTGTACGTGCCGTGGCAAGGATTGCCCAAGACAAGAGTATTCTTAGCACAGCATTGGGCACCTCGTGATCCTGTCGTGTAGTCACCGAGGGTAGTCACGAGGATAGTCACTTGGTCCTTGCTTGCTGGCTGGATCTGGAGCTGCGGGAGGTGAGAGGAGGGGGAAGGGGGCATGGGAATGCAGGAGGAGTGGCTGTTTCTACCATCAGATAGGTTAATGGGGGTAGGAAGGGGGACCACAGAGTGCAGGCCACTGCTGTTTCAGCATCTCATGCCCACAGACACAGTTTCCTTTTTCCTGCTGATGCTGCTAAAGTATCTCAGATGACAGGCCACCCTCACCCTCCAACTATAAATCAAGAACCCTGAGGCTGTTCAGTCCTCCCCTAGGAGAGAAACCAGGCCACAGGGTAGAGTTCCCCGGGCAACTAGACCCCACGGCTTCCTTTGCATTCCCCAAACCCGCCAAGCCTAGGTAGGTGACTCCTTGCGCAAAGGCCCTCTAGAGTTTTGGAAAAGATCGGATGAGAAGTGATGGTGGGAATGGCCGGATGCGGGTGGAGAGGCAGAAAGAACCTGCTGTAACTGGCTTGCCTTCTCATAGCCTGAAGGGAGTGAAGCGGGGAGGAGAGCGAGAGAGAAGGAACTGCAGATTTGGCTCCAGCTTATGCAACTGCAGCTGCCACTTTGAGTTATTCTATTATTTAGGTCAAAGCTGATTATTCACTGCTGAGTCAGCAAAATACCCCTAGCCACCAGGCAGTAAAAAAAGAAAGTCTTTTATATTTTAATTAAATGAAAAGCCTTTCTCCCTTCTCCAGAGCAAGTATGTTAGTGGGAGGAGGGAGTTAGGAAGCAGGAGAATGAGAGGGATTAGAACTTGGTTTTGGTACCTTCCTTTTGTGATTTGCTTGAGTATTTTCTCTCTCCCCCCCTCCCCTCCCTTCCTCCCTCCCTCCCTCCCTTCCTTCCTTTCTTATTTCATAAGTAAGTGACTATATTCTCTAAGTAAGAGTCAAGTAATATATAAAGAGAGTTGACCAGGAAAGCTTCCTCTTATCTTTACCCCTCTCCCCTGCCCAGGAGCCCTTGTAACAGTGGATAGGTATGCTAATAATTGTAAGTAAAATGCATCTCTCAGCACACACATCTGGGTATTTAGACATACATTTTGACAAGTTATTTCTGCAGCTTGCACTTTTATCCTTTAGCCACATCTTGTGGCTACTACCTGAGTTTCTAGTTATAAACAAAGTGGTCCCAGTGACACATAAGGAGTGCCAGGTGTTCTGGGGTCCCCCATTTGTATATCCTGCTCCTAACTATGGGTTTTCCTTCTGTTTGTCCCCCCTCTCTTGGGGACTGGGCCACCTTTCACTCGGGCAGCTCCCGACCTCCTTCCTCTCTTTTGGGGCTGGGGTCACATCCAGCATCTGAATTAGAATCTTTTCTTCTCATTCAAGTCCCCCTCTTCCAGAATGCCTTGTACAAAAGAAGCTCCTTCTCCTTTCTTGCCCTGAGGAGAAAGGAGTACCCTGCATGCATGTCACAAGCAAAAAAAAAAAAAAAAAAAAAAAAAAGCTTCTTATCTTGTTTTCTATCTCTCTACTATGATTCTGAAGAGGCTAGTTTTCCAGGGCTTCAGATTTCTTCTCCTTCCTTGAGTGATTTGGAAGGTTAAGGATTTCACTGTAGGTATTGCTTTTAACCCTGAGTTGCTTTGCAGTTCCTCTTCAGGAAGTTTCCAGATGCATGGTGCATGATGATTTGGTAGATACCTGTGTGTGTTGTTTTGCACATCTCTTACAAATTAATCCCTTGACATCAGAGTGTTCAGCAGTCCTTCCTAACTTCTAAATCCCTTACTCTCAGTTCATTTTCCTTTGAGGTTTCATATTCTCGAGGCCCAAACGTCTCATTCCCATGCACTAAGCATATTACCACAGGTACCTGGACAGTGTTGTCTTCTTGCGCTCCCCTGGTCCCCAAAGAGTGCTGTGCGTGTCTCATCAGCCTTGTATGTATTGTTGAGAAGGAAGAAATTTTTCTCTACCCTTCTAGGTTCTTCTGGCTGGTCTAAGAATTAAATTGACATGAGACAGATTAACAAGAAAAAATCAAACAAAAGTTTAATAACAACTATACCTAGAAGAGACCCAGAAAAACTGAGTAACTCGCCAAAATAGTCAAAACCCTCACCTTAAATACCACCTTCAGCTAAAGACAAAAGAGAATGTTGGGACTTCAAAGGGAGGAAGGTAATTGACATGAAAATGAAAAGCAAATGTTTGGTAAAAACTGTTAGCTGAGCCTTGTGGAGACAATGGGACAGAGGGTGGACTCTAATCTTTAATCTCCCCACCACCCAGCCCACATTTTGCAGATATCTCTGGTGATAGCACTACTCCAGGAACAGGTCCTCTATCTAAATTCTTTTTAGGCAGCTGGGGGGAGGGGCAAAATTTCTTCCTGAGTCTTTTGGGCCTTGATTGTTTTCAACTTGAACTAATCTGCATGCCAGAGACATTTTGGGGAGGCACATCTTGGTCCCCTCCAGTCTCGCCTTCGAAACTTCTTCTAGAATTGTCACAGTCAAAAAGTTGAGTTGATAGATTGCTTTATATCTCCTCGAACGAGTCTCTTCGTCCAGACAATAGGTCACTTCAGTTACTCATTTCAGGAGGTGGTGATGCAGGTGGGCACTCAAAGTTAGGCCCACAGGGTATAAGCAATCAGGTATTTAATAAGAGGCATTTCTGTGGAGACAAAGAAAAATAGAGGTTAATGGTTGAAGCAAATTATAAACCCAGTGTCTGAGTCTTGAGAGTTGCCAGCTGAGATTTCTAGATGTTAGGCTCAAAGCATCTTTTATAGTTTGAAATCTCTTGTGATGTCATCTGGTGTTCAGGTAAACTTCCTGAGTGGCTTACAAAGCCATAGGCACAAAGATTGTCTAAACGTGGGTTATTGTGCTGATCTTGCTTAAGTTTATATCAGGTTGTTCAGTTACAGTTTGTAGGGCTTCAAGAAATGGACAGCTTTAGTTCTCAATAATTTCAAGTCAAAAATGAGAGAAAAATTGAAAATGTAAGCTTGGAGGGCTGTAGCCAAATATTTGAGGAAACTAGAAGAATGCAGGATCCAGTCCAGTTTACAGGTAGAAAAACAAAACCTCAAAGATGATTAACAGAATTCGAATCTAATATCCATAAGCGTGTATTACAGTTTCTATTGAAACATAATTTTTTCTCCCTCTCTAAAATCACCTTCATCTTTACCAAAGATGGCCAAATTAAGACTCATTTGTTTGTAAAATAAATTTAATTTTATTAAACTTGGCCTGATTATTTACATAAGTCCAGGCCTTTTAAAATATGCTTTGCTGGAACTGTTCATAAGGAATTGCCAGATTGAACTTTTTTTTTTTTTTTTTTTTTGCGGTACGCGGGCCTCTCACTGTTGTGGCCTCTCCCGTTGCAGAGCACAGGCTCCGGACGCGCAGGCTCAGCGGCCACGGCTCATGGGCCCAGCCGCTCTGCGGCATGTGGGATCCTCCCGGACCGGGGCACGAACCCGTGTCCCCTGCATCAGCAGGCAGACTCTCAACCACTGTGCCACCAGGGAAGCCCCAGATTGAACTTTTAATTGCCCCTCGAGGCCAGGAAGCCACACTGAAGACATGACGTTAGATTCACCTGTAATACCTATGAATTCAGGTGAATTTTTCTCTCCTTGAGGTTCCCAAAATTATCTTGAGGTTCTTGTGCCTGCAAGGAAGGAACTTTCCTTACTCACCTGGTAAAGCTTCTGGGATCCCTGAAGGCAAGGTACCAGGTTGTTTTTCCAAGGGACTTTATGGCTCCATGAAGTCAACCTTAGTTCTTTAAAGCTGTCTGGTCATATCTAATTCTATGTATGTCTCTCTCAAATATGACAATCCAGTCAAAGCCCTGGTAATATAACCAATATTTCTTTTTTAAAAAAAATATTTATTATTTATTTTGGCTGTGCTGGGTCTTAGTTGCAGCACGTGGGATCTTTGTTGCGGCATGTGGACTTCTTAGTTACAGCATGGGACTCCTTAGTTGCAGCATGTGGACTCTTAGTTGTGGCATGCATGTGGGGTCTAGTACCCCAACCAGGAATCGAACGCAGGCCCCCTGTGTTGGAAGCTCGGAGTCTTACACACTGGACCACCAGGGAAGTCCCATAACCAATATTTCTAATTGTATCATGTTATAAGGAGAACAGATTCTTACTGAACTTATACAAATAACTATATTGCCATGAAAGTAAGAATACTCACTGAGTTTCCAAATTTTAGAGACATCAGGTAGGAAGAAAAAAGATAATTGTTTCGTCTTTGTTAAGCAGTTGTAAACTGTCATACCAGTATTTTTTTGATTGGCAAACTTATGAATGCATATCATAATTTCTAAACCATACATTTCCTCATAACATACTTTTTTTTAATGTGGTACAAGACATGTTTTTAATACATATAAACTTCTTTAGTTTTTCTATAATAAGACAGAAGTAGGTAAACTTAGACTTCTTTAGCAGTTAATGTTTCAGTATTTTATCTTATTTGGAAGTGATCTAGACATTCAGTGAATCCCCATCATTTAACTTAGCAAAACTCCAAAGTTTTAAATTACTAAAAGATTTTGAGAAATCATTTTTAAGTGGACATACCATAAAACATAATAATTATTAAAGAGTTCACCTAAAAACTGTTGTCCCATTTACATTTATTTAATTTACTTGTTTCCAACAATTAATGTTTAGATTACCCATGAAAACTTCCTGAGGCATTAGACAAAGTCAACCATCATGCCAAGCTATTTTTCTTTTCTTTTTTTTTTAAATTTATTTATTTATTTATTTTTGGCTGCGTTGGGTGTTCATTGCTGCGCGCGGGCTTTCTCTAGTTGTGGCAAGCGGGGGCTACTCTTTGTTGCGGTGTGCGGGCTTCTCATTGTGGTGGCTTCCCTTGTGGAGCTCAGCTCCTAGGCATGCGGGCTTCAGTAGTTGCAGCACGTGGGCTCAGTAGTTGTGGCATGCAGGCCCTAGAGTGCATGGGCTTCAGTAGTTGTGGCATGTGGACTCAGTAGTTGTGGCACACGGGCTCCAGGGCGCACAGGCTTCAGTAGTTGTGGCTCGTGGGCTCTAGAGCACAGGCTTAGTAGTTGTGGCACATGGGCTTAGTTGCTTCATGGCATGTGGGATCTTCCCAGATGAGGGATCAAACCCGTGTCCCCTGCATTGGCAGGCAGATTCTTAACCACCGCGCCACCAGAGAAGTCCCTCTGCTTAATTTTCTTTAAGCCAACTAAATGGCACTCTTTTACAAGTTAATTTTGGCAATACCGCTTGGAGGTAGAAAATACCACACATCTATAACACATGTATATAGACATATACAAACACGCAAACAGACACAGCAACCCCATAGTCCCATTTCAAAATTTCAGCCATGAATTGGGTACAGTTATACAAAATCCACTCAATTGGGTTTCTGGCAGATGGACCAAATCAGGGTCACCTGTTTAAATGGATTTCCAAGGAAAAAAGAAACTGCAAATCCATCAGTTAATTACCATACTGAGCTCCTACACTGAGTGGAGGTGAGGCATTATTTATACAGTCTTGAAAGAGATTAAAGGCCAGTGAAAAGATGGGTGTACAAACAAAAAATTACAATATAATGTGATGACAGAAGAATGTACCACACAGAGAAAGGTGCTTCAGAGTTGGGACAGGAGTGCTAGGGAAGGTTCCCAGATTGAGCTGAGTCTGGAAAGGTAAGTAGGCAGTCTCCAGGTGGGCATACAGTAGAACAGCCAGGTAGAGGGAAGAGCATAGGCAAGACTTGGAGTCAAGAAAGAAATGACTCGTTGGAGAAAAGCAAGTACTTTTGTGTGGGTGAGGCCTAGGAGAGAGACGGGAGATAAGGCAAAAGAGGTGAGTACGAGCCAGATCGTAAAGGATTCTACATATCATGCAGAGAAGAGCAGACTTCATCTAAGGAACCACCAAAGGAGTTTGTGCAGAGGAGTAATATGATTAGGTTCACATCTGAGTGAAGAAGACGGTGACACTTGAAGCAGGGAGACGGGTCAGCAGGCTTAGCATTTTTCCAGGCCAAAGAGGTGGTGGCCCAAAATAAAAACGAAGTTACAAGGTGACAAAAACAAGAAAGGATTAGAAGTAGAATCAGCCGCCGTGTCGACTGATTGACTACTAAGAGAGAGAAATCTAGTTGATCTACAAATCAAAATTAAATAAGTTTCAAATGAAATATGTTTCTACTTAACTGTCTCCAGCATTTGTAGTGAGCAGTTAACAATGTTTTCTCTCTATTTCTGCCTTCCACGTCCTCTCCAAATCCCTGAGATACTGAGCAGGTCTTTGGTTGGAAGTCTTCCTCAGGGTGGTTACCCCAGGATGCTGCTCAAAAGCCTGCTCTGGGGCTACCCTGGTGGCGCAGTGGTTGGGAGTCCGCCTGCCGATGCAGGGGACACGGGTTCGTGCCCCGGTCCGGGAAGATCCCACATGCCGCGGAGGGGCTGGGCCCGTGAGCCACGGCCGCTGAGCCTGCGCTCTGCAGCGGGAGAGGCCACGACAGTGAGAGGCCCGCGTACCGCCAAAAAAAAAAAAAAAAGCCTGCTGTGGAACAGAAGGGGATTGGGACCCTGGGGAAGCCTTATATAAATGAGAATCACGGCACTTTGTTCATTCAGCAAACATTTATCAAGGGCCATGATGTTACTGTTCTTGGCCCTGAGAATCGGGGCATGAAATAGCTGGAATTTTTTCGGCCTGGGCTTGAAAAGTAATGAGTAGGAACTAAAGGGGGCTCCCCCAGGTAGCACAGCATGCTGTGTCCTGTCTCCCCTGCTTTCCCTGTGTCTTCTGTTTTTCTCTTCTCCCCCCGCCCCAGCTCAGGAGCCATGTTTAGCTAATGCTGAAGAATTACTCAGCTCTTGGAAATCGCTGAGCTGGGTGTTCAGGCTTCTTGGCTGAACTAAGTACTGGATGGTGATTCAGCAGAAACTTCAGGTCCAACAACTGGCAGGGAGGGATCAGGATAAGAAGGAAGGGTAAGAGGGAGCCAGGAAGGGAAGGGAAGGGGGTGGGGCGGCATGGGCAGGCGCTTAGCTGGAAGTGTCCAGGTCGAGCTGTATGAATCAGGACGTCCAGAGCTGCAGAGCATCTGTGCACCCCTCCTCCGCTGCTTGTTTGTCCTTGGAGGAGAGAGGCCCTTCCAAATGTTCAGCACATCTCTCCTTAGAGGGGCTTCTTAGATTTCTAAAATATTGCCAGTGCTTCAAGATGAAAAGGGCTGGAGAAGGGAAAACTTGCTGTAGTGTGGTAGGTAAGATCTGTTTCAAAGCCCCACTGTGTACCATACAGGAGCTGGAATCAGGGCTTAGTTTATAGGGAAGAGCTGCTTTGACTTTGCTGTTGCTTTGTTTTGATTTTCTTGTCTTTCACCAGTCAAGTTATTTACTCATGCAATAATACCAGCTTTTGTTGTCGGTAGGCAGAGACTTGAGACTTTATAACTCGGCTCCTGGTCCCATGTGAAAAATGTCTCCCAGGCTCTCAGAGGTCTATGAGGAGGAAAGATAGCTCAGGCTGGCCTGTGTGGGCAGAACTGGAACCTTATCCAAGTCTCAGGATTGTGTGCCTTAGAACTCAGATGGGGCTCCGGTGTTTTCTTTGCCTATCAGTGCCTTCTGGCAGCCGGCAATGGTTTCCTCCTAGATCTGGAACCGGCTGAGGTTAGGCAGGCTAAGGGAAGCAGCTTTTCCACAATTAGAAACACGTGCCCAGTTCCTTCTAAGGAGCCGGCTCCAGCCTATCACAGAGCCAAGTGCTGCCACACCCACCGAGGCAGGCGGCAGCTCACCCGCTGCTGGGTGCAGGCACCACCCTGAGGACTGGTCGGAGGGGCATCACCTCGCCCCTTTTGCTCCAGGTCCAGAGGGAGGGAGTCGGGGGAGCTGGCCAGAGCATGGCAGAGGGCAGAGAAGTGCATGCCCCAGCAAAAGGGGAGACTAATAAACCAGCGCTTCTGGCTGGCCCATGACCCATGTTAAATTTATGGCTGCTGCAGAGGGCTGGGGAAAACTCCATCCCGGAAAGGTGCTTATTTTGAAGCTCTGGAGGGGAACAGGGTGTTCTGATTTCTACCAAGTGGCGTCACTAGCTTCCCTTTCAGGAGCTATCTGCTTTAATACATTCCATCTTTCTTTTTTCTGTCCTGGCCTTCTCTCTCTATTATGCTCCTCTCAAGCTCGCTCTCTCTCACTCGTAATGGTATGTATTATTCCTCCTTTTCCTTCCTCCCCCGTGTTGTCTCTCATGCTCACTCTTTTCCTCTCCTCTTCACCATCT
Organism: Phocoena phocoena; assembly: GCF_963924675.1. Lineage (NCBI taxonomy): Eukaryota > Metazoa > Chordata > Mammalia > Artiodactyla > Phocoenidae > Phocoena > Phocoena phocoena. The sequence goes on from NC_089220.1 coordinate 74,152,294, forward strand.
GTCTTTATGGACTTTGGCAAGTCTGGGCATTTTGACTGCCTGTTTTCTCTTATCTGAAAAGACAAAGAAAGCCCTGGTCCTGGAAATGCTAAAGGAAAACAAGCCTTTCCAATCTGCCTCCAGTTTACTTCTAGGAATGAGCCAGCAATACCAAGAAATCCAAATGGAGTTCCTGGAGTTGGAGGGAAATCTGATGGTGACATTGATAAGGGACCAGAGGAGGGGACACAAGGCAGAAAAGCAAGTCTGTTTGTGGGAAATAATTTTCCAAAACCCTCGGGACGATGAACACAACGCTCCTGGATCCTGAGGGGCAGCCATCCTAGTCTTCCCCTTTATCACACTGGCATCTTACTTCCTGCTGCCCAGAAAGCAATCTGGCCAGCATCTTCAGGTGACAGACTCAGAGCCCCTAGTGGCACTGTCAGCAGTGACCATCGGTACCACTGACAGGAGCAAGGGAGAGAGAGGATGTGGGAATGAGAGAAGGGAAAGAAGGGTGATGTGCATATGATACAAGAAAGGCTGGTGTAGTGGCAGAATAAGCAACTGGGAATTGGTGGGGGGGACGGGCAGGGGGCCCAAGGGGGGCAGTCCTGTCTTTGGCACTAATAGCAGGGGTCTTACTTCACTCACATATAAGATGAGATTCTGGGTCTCTCTGACTGCCCATGAGGCTGGAAATGTGCCTCTGGGTAGTAGGGTGCAGACCTCTCCCTCCAGTACCAAGAGCTGTCTGCAAATGAGCCCCAACCAGGTCATTCTAATCAGCACTTATAATGATCAGTTCTTATAACTGATTGTTCTTATAACAATCAGTCCAGCCCCCTGGGCTTCCCTGATGGTGCCGTGGTTAAAAATCCGCCTGCCAATGCAGGGGACACGGGTTTGAGCCCTGGTGCGGGAAGATCCCACATGCTGCAGAGCAACTAAGCCCGTGCACCACAACTACTGAGCCTGCGCTCTAGAGCCCGTGAGCCACAACGTCTGAGCCTGCATGCCACAACTACTGAAGCCCGTGCTCCTAGAGCCCATGCTCTGCAACGAGAAGCCACCACAATGAGAAGCCCGCGCACTGCAACAAAGAGTAGCCCCTGCTCGCTGCAACTAGAGAAAGCCCGTGCCCAGCAACAAAGACCCAACACAACCAAAAATAAATAAATAAAAATCCAGCCCCCTATCCAAATGGCCCCTTCCTGACTTTCACCCATCAGACCAGACCAGTGTGGTTCATGGAGCAGAAGCTGGCTTGGCAAAAAGAATGAGTTTGGTTTGGGGACCCATGTGGGAAAGTGTTCATTGGCCCTCTGATGAAGACACAGAATGACCCTTTGCCAGCCCAATTCAGCCAAAGTCTTGTGTCCAGAAGCAAGGGAGGACCTGAAGACGGTCATCCAGTGGTCACTGAGGGATAGCCTGTGCCTTATGAGCTCTCTCGGGGGAAGGAGAAGAAGCCATGATATGTACCCTGCCCCCAACTCTGTCTAGCATCACCGGTACTTGCCCTCCCTGCTTAATGGGGCTGTCCCACGATGTAAAAACCCTGATATTTACTCCCTAGGGAAGAACAATGGCTCCTGTGCACACTTGGTATTTTCTGACTAGATTTGTTCATCTATCCATCCTCTATTCAGTAAGCGTTAGCACCTACTGTGTGCCAGGCAGATACAGGGCCTCGAGATCACCCTGGCCAGCAGAGTGTTGTTAATGGCTGTGTGCACTATTGGCTGCAGAAGAATAGGGAAGTTTCATTCTTCTCTGGGCCCGAGGGGTAGAGCAGGCGCAGCAACAACAGCATTCCTTGCTTTCTGTAGGGCATTCCGTCCTGCAGAATGGGTGGTGCAACTTTCTTGTGGAGACCAAGGCACAGGGACAAGCTTGAACATCTGGGCTCCTGGTTCAGTGGCTCAGGCTTATGCTTACCAGCCCCATAGTCCCCTAATCCGCCTTTGTGCCCACACTTTCAGACAGCTTGGGTTGAAGGACCCCAGAGCAGGTAATTTGTGGATGAGTACCCTCCTGAGAAAAAGGCTGAAACAGATAAGAAATTGAAGCAAAGGGTCAGGGATAGAGGAGGAAGCAAGAAGGGAGAAGCAATGCAACAGTGCAAGATAGGTCCTGATGTGTGATACGGCGTCTCTGAGACCCTCCAAACCGCCCCCTTTACCATCCACTCTGCTTTGCTGCCAGTCGTCAGCATTATCCCGAGCAAGTCGTGGCCTCTTTTTGAGTTCTAGTTTCTTAGCATATGAACAATAAAAATAACCACTTAACATTTTATACAGCGGTACACAGGTTACAGAGCATCCTCGTGGGATTAAAATGGACCACACTTTCATTTTACAGAGAGGGAGGGGAGGTTCAAAGAGTTTTACTGGCTTGTCCAGAGAGTAAGTGACCGTGCCGGGAAGGGCATCATGGCCATTGGATTCTTCAAGTTCTAAGTTGTCTGATTCTTAGTCCGCCCAGGCTGCCAGGTCCCTCTGAGGGAGCCATCTCTGCTTCCTTCCCTCCGATTTGCTCAACCCCACCTGCACCGTTACCACTTCACTCCGTATACAAGCTGCTCTGAGCTCTACTTGCTTGCTGTGCACTTGAAAAAGGCACCAGAAACCCATGTGGGCCTCCACCCGCCAGGTGTTGCTGGGTAGAGGTGAGGGAAAGAGTGATAAAGTCACAGCCCTGGTTCTGTGAAGGTTGTAGGGACTTAAGACCAACCCCACAATCCCCTAATCCATCCTTAAAATTTTCTGAAGGAAGATTTATTTATTTATGCTAATGACTCACTGATGTTCTGTTTCAAAATGGACTAGAGAGACTGATTTTCAATTGCCTCTTTTACCGATAGTCTTTAATGTATTAATTTAAGGTAAAATTTCCCCCCAAATGTTGTTCCTATTCTTCCCTTCCAATATTCGTAATCCTTGGAGCTCGTGTGCCTCACCTCTCCCACTCCGTGGGGTGAACTCCACCTGGGGAAGCCGCAGAGGGCTGGGCGTCATCCACGACAAGATTGCACACAGTGGGGCCACTCTTTACCCTCTGCTGGGAGGAATGAACTCAGACTCTGGACTCCTGAGTATGTTCATCTCTTGGCTTTCCATCATGATATCTTTTTATGACCTTTGATTGTAGCCTCTGGTCTATAAAGTTAGGAGACCAACAGAACTCTGGGGGCAGAGAACAAAGGACTCATGTCTGTGAACATTGCGGCCCTCCACCTGCCTCGCAAGAGGTTTGTAACTCTTGGGCCTGTGGGTGTCTGTGCATCTGGGTTGCATACATGGGCCTGAAGTTGTATGGACTATGGAGGAGACAGGAGGAGAAGCTGGGATTAGTTGAAGGAGGGGTATGGGGAGCCTTTTGCCCGGAATTTTTCTGAGAGGAAAGGCACAGCTACAGTTACCCTAGGGCGTGCCTGTTTACTACTGTATTGAGTTACCGAGGGGAGGAAGAGGAGGCAGTGACTCCCTAGCCATAGGATCTGGGTATGTGGAAGAGCTGGGATGCTGTCATGTGGTGCATGTGATGTGGAAATTCGCCAACCAGGTCAGCACATTGGTGACCTCACTTTCGCTGCCCGCTCTTAGAGCTCCTCCCTCCTTCCCTCCACTTGGTGTCCTGCAAGGCCTGTGACACACACTCCTTTGGGGTCCCTTTGTGTGCTCCCTGGTTGCCTTTTTTTTTTTTTTAATAAATTTATTTTATTTATTTACTTATTTTTGGCTGCATTAGGTCTTCGTTGCTGCACGTGGGCTTTCTCTAGTTGCAGCGAGCGGGGGCTACACTTGGCTGTGGTGCACAGACTTCTCATTGCGGTGGCTTCTCTTGTTGCGGAGCACAGGCTCTAGGCGTGCGGGCTTCAGTAGTTGTGGCACGTGGACTCAGTAGTTGTGGCACACGGGCTTAGTTGTTTCGCGGCATGTGGGATCTTCCCAGACCAGGGCTCGCACCTGTGTACCCTGCATTGGCAGGCGGATTCTCAATCACTGCACCACCAGGGAAGTCCCTGCCTGGTTGCTTTTAAAAAACTTTCCTCTTGAAGGGTATGCCCCCTGCTTTCTGGTCTTTCTGTGTGGTGTCTGGCCCTCTATTTGTTTCCTATTGCTGCTGTAACAAATTACCATAAACGTAATGGCTTAAAACTACACAAATTGGGACTTCCCTGGTGGCGCAGTGGTTAAGAATCTGCCTGCCAATGCAGGGGACACGGGTTCGATCCCTGGTCTGGGAAGATCCCACATGCCATGGAACAACTAAGCCTGTGAGCCACAACTACTGAGCCTGCGCTCTAGAGCCCATGAGCCACAACTACTGAGACTGCGTGCCGCAACTACTGAAGCCCGAGTGCCTAGAGCCCGTGCTCTGCAACAAGAGAAGCCACCACAATGAGAAGCCCGTGCACCGCCGCATCAAAGAGTAGCCCCAGCTCGCCACAACTAGAGAAAGCCCACGCTCAACAACGAAGACCCAATGCAGCCAAAAATAAATAAATAAATGGATAAATTTATTTTAAAAAAACAAAAACTACACAGATTTATAACCTTACAGTTCTGGAGGTCAGAAGTCCTAAACTCAAGGTGTCAACAAGGCTGTGTCCCTTCTGGAGGCTCTCCTTTGCTTGTATCCTTGCCTTTCCCAGCTTCTAGAGGCCCTCTATATTCTTAGGCTCATGGCCCCTGTTTCCATCTTCAAAGCCAGCAGCATAGCATCTTCAAATCTCTCCTCTCTCTCTCTCTTTTTTAATTGAAGTATAGTTCATTTACAATGTTGTGTTAGTTTCTGGTGTGTAGCAAAGTGATTCAGTTATATGGATACTTTTTCTGATTCTTTTCCATTATAGTTTGTTACAAGATATTGAACAAAAGATATTGAATACAGTTCCCTGTGCTATATAGAGTAGGACCTTATTGTTTATTTTATATATAGTAGTGTGTATATGTTAATCCCAAACTCCTAATTTATCCGTCTTCCTCCCCTTCCCCCCTGTGGTAACCATAAATTTGTTTTCTGTAAACTTATGGAACGCTTCACGAATTTGCGTGTCATCCTTGCGCAGGGGCCATGTTAATCTTCTCTGTATCATTCCAATTTTAGTATATGCGCTGCTGAAGCGAGCGCTCAAATCTTTCTCTCTTTCTGACTTCTGTTTTCCATCATCACATTTCCTTTGTAACTCTGACCTTCCTGTCTCCCTGTTATAAGGATTCTTGTGATGACACTGGGCCCACTCAGGTAATCCAGGATAACCTCCCCACCTGAAGATCCTTAATCACATTTGCGAAATTCCTTTTGTAAGGTAACATTCACAGGATTAGGATGTTGACATCTTTGGGATGGCGATTATTCTGCCTACCACAGGTCCCATGAGTTCTGGTGTCATTGTCAGAGGGAGAAGTGAAGGAGAGGCTTCATGACTCCCCAGGGATCAGAGCTGACGTGGGGTGAGGGGTGCCCTCTCTTAGAGAGCGGGAACTTACCCACCCTCTCCACCGTGGACATGTTCCAGATCAGCCACAGGATCTGCACTGTCATGGCTCTGACAAGGACTCTGCATCTCTGCCAGTTCTGCAGCCTTTCCGGGGCAGAGAGCGTTGAGCCCACCTCTCCTACTTGGCAGTTGCTAGGCCCTGGGCTCTGGGCAGGGTACGAGATTTCTGAGTTCTGAGTCCCCCCCTCCTGCCTGCCTCATTTTTTTTGTCTCCCTCCCGTTACGTTGACAATAAGCTTTTCAAACTGGGCAGATTAAGTAACCAACCCCTGACTTCAGCATCTTCTTGAAGTCTCATCTTCTTGATGAGAAGATGAGACTTTTCACCACCACCCCCGCCAGCTTTTTTTTAAAACCAGGAAACAGAAAGAAAAAAGGGAAAAGAGAGGAGAAAACGCCCAAGAAATACACAGAAGGCTGGTATTCCATGGGGCTGTACCACCCCCATGGCCAGATTACAATGGACAAGAACCAGAGTCTTATGCCTTCTTGTTTATTTTGTCCGGCTAGCCCCAAATTATAAAATCCTCTGTATTGCTAAGGTCTTCCCCACCTACGAGAAGCATCTCTGATTTCCCTGGGCTGGACTAGGGGCTCCTCACAGATGCCTGCCAGCTTCCGTGAAGAGCTGTACTGTCACCATATTGCTTTGTGATCATGTTTTAGCTCATCCATCTCCCCTCTTACAGTGTCAGCTTCCTGAGAACAGGAAGGGACTTGTGTCTTATTTATAACTCCCCGCGCCAGAGTATCTAGCACTTGTAGGCTCTTCATAGATGGTGGTTGGATGGATGGATGGTTGGATGAAAACCCTCACATCTCAAACTGCAGTGGCCACTGATCCCCATCTACATGTGGCTTCCCTGAGGTCACTGTATCTCAAGCATGCAGAACTCTAGATCTGGCTGGGAAGAGGGTGGGGACACAGCCCTCAGCAACAGAAGGGGCGCTGGGTACAGACGGACAGAGGCAGGACGCCTGAGCAGGGCAGGGGCTTGGCAAGTGTTGCCTTCACTCACTGACCTTTCCTCTCCGGATGGAGGCTCGGGTTTCAGCCTGCTGTGAGGGACGCTATCCTGTGGTACCAGGAGACTGAAAGTACCCTCTTACCCCTCGGTCACATGCTGTGATCGCCCAACTGCAGGGCAAAGGGTCAGACGGGGCCTGCAGCCGTTGTCCAAGGAGATAAGTGTCACAGGCAGCCTGTCTCCTCCACCCTAGTCTCAGGATATCTCTTTTATGTCTGAAAGATCCCCGAAAAGGCTAAAGGTCAAAGATTAGTCAAGGGCTGGGTTCTTGTGTGTATAGGCTCAAGCAGGACAGAAGACACCCACAGTAAGTTAGTTTGACATATTGTCCCTTCCTCAAACATCTCGATCCCCCCAGGAACACTGTGGAGAAGTCTTTCTGGCTGCCTGGATAAAGTCCCTTTGTGTTTTCTGTGCCAGCACACGGGAAGGCGACCACATTCCTCCTCCCCGCCCTTGCCCTCTCCTCCCCTTGGTGAGGATGGTTTTCTTCTCTGCATGATGAGATCATGATCTGGGTCCTTATTCTGTAATCCTTACCTATCCTCGAGCCACAAGGGTGTTGTTTCCTAACCTTCCTGTCATAGATCAGTCTCCTGTATCCTTTAGTCATTATTGTTTGTATCTGTTTGAACTTCTGGGTCCCAGGGGCCTGGCCTTGTACCCAGAGGCCCTAGAGAGAAATTGAGATTACAGGCGCAGTTGCTTGGAGTGATTTAGGTTGAATTGTTACCAGGCATGTGATCCTGAAATCCTTATTGAATTGAGCAAGATAAACCCAGTGTGTATTTATCAGGACATCTCGGTCCATACAGAACATTTACAAAATGTTCTCCCCGTTCAGGCATATGAAATCCTTCCTCTGACAACATGTTTTGGTTCTCCTTCTATGACACTGTCTTGGATAAAAGCTCCTCCACTAGGAGTCAAGAGTTCCTACCCTTGAAGTTATGCTTCCTGCTGCTCTTTTGACTCTGTGAAACCAACTGAGGAGTTTCCTGGGGAGATTGGTATGTGTCGTAGAATGTGTAGACTGAGATGAGATTGGAGGACTGATGAATTGTGGCATTTTCTTTTTCAAGTATTAAGTATTTGTTGAGCACCTACTATTTGCAGGCACTACTGTGATATGCCCTGGGGTTAAAAATATGAAAAAGTCACAGTCCCGCCCTCCTAGTCTACAAGGAGACCGAGAAAAAGAAACAGATAATTGTAATACAAAGAAATAAGTGCCAACCTTATTAACAAGGTGGTCTGGGAGTAGAAAGGAGGGGCGAACTTTGTTCCTTGCCTACAAAACGTGGCTGATACATCTTACCTGGCAGGCACCTTGTCAGGAATAAATAAAATAATAAAGACTCACGGATCAGGTGACATTTGAGCTGGATCTTGAAAGCTGAGGAGGTTGCCAGGTAGAAACAGCTCAGGGAGGAAGGTTACAGATGGATAATAATGTCAGGTCCTTACCCTGCAGAAATGTTCTCAGAATCAAGTAAGGTTGGAAAGTACTTGAAAAGTAAAAGCACAGTTTCAGGATAAGGTAATGATATAACTTGATCAGCTTTTCAAATGAAGTTAGAGGCCTGATTAGAGGCTTGAGGAGAGAGAGTCTCGTGCTTTTACATGTATGGCTTGTACCCTTGGAGGACTAGGGGGCGTCCTGGTCACTGTTTCAGGGGAAAGGGAAGCAAGAGGATTTTAATTTTTTTCCCACATTCTCAAGTACTTCATAACCACCAGGAAGTTGGGTTCCCACAGCCCCTGGTCTCCCATAAGTTGCTTAAGGAGTGTGGCAGTAAAACTGTCCTACAGCTCAGCCTCTGAGCTCTCCGCCAGCCCTTGGAGGTTCCATGTTGTTGGCGTCTCTGTGGGAGCCCTGTGACTCCAAGCCCTCCATGCCACCAAAGAAGATACAGGGATGGTGGCAAATAAGCCCATGAAAACATGCTCAACAGCATTAGTCTCTAGGGAAATGCAAACCAAAACCTCAGTGAAATACCACTACACATCCTTTAGAATGGTCAGACTTTTTTTTTGTTTAATATTCCATTTTATATATGTATCACATCTTTTATTTATTTATTTATTTTATTTTGTCTGTACTGGGTCTTAGTGGCGGCATGTGGGCTTCTTAGTTGCAGCATGCATGCGGGATCTAGTTCCCCAACCAGGGGTTGAAACTGGGCCCCCTGCATTGGGAGCGTGGAGTTTTACCTACTGGACCACCAAGCAAGTCCCTAGAATGCTCAGACTTTTGAAGCTGACAATACCAAATGCTGGCAAGGATGCAGAGCAACAGGACTGTGCGTTGCTGGTGGGAATGCAAAATGACATAACCACTTTGGAAAACAGTCTGGCAACTTCCTAGAAAGTCAGACACGTTCACCATATGACCCAGGATCCCATTCCTGGGCATTTACTCAAAGGAAATGAAAACTCCCCTCAAAGACCTCTATGATCCACTCAAAGACTTCTATGCAAGTGTTTATAGCAGCTTTATTTATAATAGCCCCAAACTGGGAGCCACCCAAATGTCTATCAGCCGGTGAATAGAAAACTAATAATACGTTCATATAATGGAGTACTACTTGACAATAAAAAGGAACTATTAATATACATAGCAACATGAATGGATCTCAGAAGTACCATGTTAAGTGAAATAGGCCAGACACAAAAGGCTACATACTGTATGATTCCATTTATGTGACATTCTGGAAAAGGGACAGAAAGCAAATTGGTGGTTTCCAGAGGTAAGGGAAAGGGACTGACCTCAACGGAGTACAATATACAAGAGAACTTTCTGGGGTGTTGGAAATGTTCTGTATAGAGAGTGTGGTAGTGATTAAACAATACATTTGTCAAATCTCATCAAACTATACACTTAGAAAAATGAATTTTACTAAATGTAAATTATAACGTGATAAACCTAAGTAACAAAGGATTCCCCTAAACCTAAAATCAGGTTCAGGAAGATGACATCCAGGACCCTAGCAGCTGCTCAGGGCACCTCTTGAACATACAGTATCTTGAAAACAGAGCCCACACTCATGCCCTGATGAGAGTCTTGATTTTTCCCCAAAGCCAGTGCCTGCACTTCCATGCTCACTTCTGGCTTCCAGCCCTGGGCAAGGCATGTTCTGACGAAGCTCTAATTTGTGGCACGTAATCCCCATTTGTAACCCAACCTACTATCCTGGCCAAAGTTTCTGGACACTGGGGCTGAGCTTGCGGCATTTTTGGCTTACCCGTTACAGTCTTATCATCAGGAACAAGGAGCGTTTCTACTTCTGTGCAGAGGGGTCATGTAGCCTCCTTATGGCCCTGAGGGTATGTTTGGGGGTCTGTCATTTCAGTGCTCCTCACATGGGTCAACTGCTCCAGTGTGCGGTGGGCTACCCGGGTTCAAGACGTTTTCACAGCTGGGAAGCTCCTGGCCCTGGGCCTGATCATCGTCATGGGAGTTGTACAGATCTGCAAAGGTGGGTGTCATCAGAACTTGCCACCCCTTGTGTGTACACACACCTCACACTGTCTTTGGATGTGTGCACACCCTGAGATGTCCCAGTTCTCTCCTTGAATGACTTTTCTTCGCTTGCTTGACAAAGGGGATGAGAAACCATTTTCTCCACGGTGGCCGGGAGCTGGGCACGCCCCCCTGGTGTGCAGAGTTCAGTCCTCCCACGCTGATCTCATGGCTCCAGCACAGGTAGATAAAGATTCCAGATTTCTGGAATACTATCGCCCTTTTGTCCCAGCTCCAGGGAAGCTCTTTGTATCTTATATTTTATCTTGTCCATATCTTAAAATGGGAGACAGAGGAGCTTTTTATACGTTTCAAAATTACTCATAATCTCTACAGGAGAGAGCTCTACATTCCCGGGGCCCCTGCCAACATTCCCCATTGGATTTGGCCCTTTCCAAGCCCGAGCCTGTATTTGGTTTCCATGGGACCTGTGGCAGCACTAGACTCTGCCCAGTGTCACTAGCTCCCAGAGAAAGTCAGATGACAAACAGGGAGAACTCCCACCCACCCACAAGCTCTGGTGGCGGTGTGGGGCGCCTGAATTTTGACTCCAGGAAACATAATTAAGCTTCTGCTGTATAACGTGCCTAATTATTTTCATCCGTTGGATTAAATTTATTAGCAGGTTGCATTGTTTTCGGGAACGTAGACTCAAAGAAATCACTGGGTTGTCTTTTCGAAGATAAAGACAACCCAGTCTTCATTGGGACCTCCTAATCTGGTCCCAATGCTTTCTCCTGATCACTCTCATCTCATTATTTCCTGTCCAAATCCTTGATTATGGATGAAGATGTAAAGTGCGGTCAGCTACTCAGTATCCCAGTACAACTTGAATCAGCAGCCTTTCTTGAGGACCCACTGTGTGCAGGAGATTGTGCTGAGGGCTGGGAAGGCCATTGAAAAGCTCCTCGCTGAAGAATCCCTGTCTTCAGGAGATCTGTGCCATGAAAGGGGAGACCAAACACACACCTTAGGAAGAGACAAGAGGATATTGACAAAGAAAGCCGAACAGGCTTGAGCTAATAATAGCGTCACGGAAGCTTATGTTTGAGTGTTTGTTGTTCTTGGTGCTTTCTCCATGAAAATGTACCAACTTAGATATGAGGGAAGGTGATCAGGAGATTGCCAGTGACTCCCATCCTGCATCTCCGAATCCCAGCAAGCCAGTTCCAATTTACCCTGCCCTGCCCAGTAACCTCCCCTGGCCTTTCTTTCCAAGGAACTCTGCCTTTTAAAAAAGGGACATTCAGAACTGTGCTTTGAACCTGAGCCGCCATTTGGACTCATCATTACCATGTCCTGGGGGGTCCTAGACCTCTACTTCTCTGCTCCTTTCGGCCCCACTTCTCCAATATGTGTGGCCTTCACTGGAGACCGGGGGCTGCCGAGTTCTGACGTGTCTCTCTGAGCAGCCTCCTGTCCCTGTGCCCACAGGACAGTACTTCTGGCTGGAGCCAAAGAACGCATTTGAGAATTTCCAAGAACCTGACATCGGCCTCATCGCGCTGGCTTTCCTTCAGGGCTCCTTTGCCTATGGGGGCTGGAACTTTCTAAATTACGTGACGGAGGAGCTTGTCGATCCCTACAAGTGAGTTGCAGTAGCCCAGCTCTCCCTCTCCCCCTTCAAACTCCATGGCACCTGCCACTGGAAAGAGGGAGCCACAGGTCCAGTGCCTACTTCTCCCCTCAGTCCTCTTCTGACCATGACCTGGTCTATCCTGAAGAGCCAGTTCATTTCCCAGGAACTTAGACCATTTGTCACCCATCCTACCAGGAGAAAAATGATCCAGTGACTATGCCAGAGCAGGTGAAAAGCTGAAAAAAATGGTGCTGAGATAACACCACTGCCTTAGAGAATGAAATGTGCCCTGAGAGGATTCCAGGCATGTTACTCATCTGTCTCATGACAGGCAGGTCTTTGTATCTTGAGGTGTGTGTTCGGGGAGAGGGGGGAATGCAGGGTGGAGATTCTGGTCAGGAAGAGATCAACAGGTATGGAGCATATTCCCAACCTAAGCTGTTTCATTTCCTTTCAATTATCCTGCCCATATGGAGACAAAATCCACCCCCCAGGGAGAGGGAGCATCGCAGAAGGCTGCAAGGACAACTTCGTGCAGAAAGACAGAAGGCACTCCCTGGACCCCATGACGAGGCAGGTGGTCCCAGGTGCCAGGCCTTCCCCCCTCTCACCTCCTCTCCCTCTACAGGAATCTTCCCAGAGCCATCTTCATCTCCATCCCACTGGTCACATTTGTGTATGTCTTTGCCAATGTCGCTTATGTCACTGCAATGTCCCCCCAGGAGCTGCTGGCATCAAACGCAGTCGCTGTGGTAAGAAATCAAACTCGGGGAGGGATAAATTAGGAGTATGGGATTAACAGATATGCACTACTATATATAAAGTAGATAAACAATAAGGACCTACTGTATAGCACAGGGAACTATACTTAATATCTTTTAATAACCTATAATGGAAAAGAATCTGAAATAGAAGATATTTATATCTTTATATATATAGATTATATATAAATATATATATAGCTGAATCACTTTGCTGTACATCTGAAACACTGTAAATCAACTATACTTCAATTTTAAAAAAGGAAAGAAAGAAATCGAACTCACATGCCCTCAAACCGGGAATGATGGTATAGACTTGCGGGCTTAGCCCCCCTCACTTTCCCCTGATCCATGGCTTTGTGGGACTGGAAGTCTTCTCAGGTCCTCAGGGCAGAAGCCACATCTTCAGGTACCCAGGAGCAATAGGATGGCCAGGTTGTGATGGGCAGCTACAGCTGCAGAACTGAGTCATTGTCACAGACTGTATGGCCTGCAAAACGGAAATATTTACTATCTGACTCTACAAAACTCCTGATCTAGGGCACTTTAAACTTTTATTTATTTATTTAGGCTGCATTGGGTCTTTGCTGCTGTGCGTGGGCTTCCTCTAGTTGCGGCGAGCAGGGGCTACTCCTCGTTGTGGTGCGCGGGCTTCTCATTGCGGTGGCTTCTCTTGTTGCGGAGCACAGGCTCTAGGCACGTGGGCTTCAGTAGTTGCGGCGCATGGGCTCAGTAGTCGTGGCTCGCGGGCTTAGTTGCTCCACGGCATGTGGGATCTTCCCAGACCAGAGCTCGAACCCATGTCCCCTGCATTGGCAGGTGGATTCTTAACCACTGTGCCACCAGGGAAGTCCTTAGGGCACTTTAAACTTTAAATATGATGATTGTATAAAGGAGATGTGCTCCTCCTTAGAAAGACATAATCTTGCACAAGACTCGCAGTTTCTCTCTGCCTCCGTATCCTCACCTGGACAACTTGACTCCTTCCCTCATTAGGGAAAAGCATATGCAGTTTGTGCTCTTTGGGGAAAGAGATCTTACAGGTCCAAGGCATTGGGGTCCTTGATATCCGGGAAAGACTGGGAGCCATGCAGTTCCCTCATGTGGCTTCACCTGGGCCACGGCCCCACCCTGCCACTGTCATCATGTGTCTCATCTCTGAAGACCATAAAAAAAGAGGCCCTCCACTGTCCTGTGGCAGCCTGTTCACATGACCACTAACCCTCCCCAGCAGGACAGCTCTTCTAAACAACCCCTTCCTCATAATGTGCTATAAATTATATACAAATACAAATGTGCTATAAATCAAGTATGTACTTGGCTCAGAGAATGTTGAAAAAGCTGATTCCCCAACATTTTATATCCTTTTTTAAAAAATAAATAAATAAATTTATTTATTTATTTTTGGCTGCGTTGGGTCTTCGTTGCTGCGTGCGGGCTTTTCTCTAGTTGCGGCGAGCGGGGGCTACTCCTCATTGTGGTGCGCGGGCTTCTCTTGTTGCGGAGCATGGCCTCTAGGCGTGCGGGCTTCAGTAGTTGTGGCTCGCGGGTTCTAGAGCTCAAGCTCAGTAGTTGTGGCGCACGGGCTTAGTTGCTCCGCGGCATGTGGGATCTTCCTGGACCAGAGATCGAACCCGTGTCCCCTGCATTGGCAGGCGGATTCCTAATCACTGCGCCACCAGGGAAGTCCCTATATCCTTTCAATACATGAAGACTAGTCTATAGCTTCACCACCTTTTATTTCTTGGCCTACGTAGTGGTTTGTTCTTATCACTCCCCCCCCCCCACAATATCTTCTGTTTCTATGAATTAGGATTTATCTCTGTTTTACAGATGGGAAAACTGAGGCTCAAAGATTAAGAACTTTGCTCAAGGTCTCACAGCTCCTAAATGTTGGGCTAAGATTTGAAACCCATCCTGCCTGAGTGGCTCTAGTATAATGTACGCGAGGCCTGGACTCACACAGCTGGTTTCCAGTCCTGGCCCTCCACTTCCTGCGTGTGTGATCTTAGGCAAACTGTTTAATTGCTTTGTGCCTCAATTTCATTATCCATAAAACAAGGATAGCAAATGTTAGTTGTTTATTGTTATTATCACCGCCATACACAGTCTCATTCATTAGTTAGTCAGTCCCAAACGTTACTGAATCCCCACTGTATAGTCATCACCAAGGGAAGTAGGGGTGCAGGAGGGGCTGGGGCAGGGAAGCTGTGGTCCCTCCTCTCAAAGACTTCAGCAGGGGTGGGTTTGGGTGGGAACATTCCCAGCAGTGACACGCAGGTGGGAGGCTGTGACCTCTCCTTTTATGCTCACCCCCTTGTTTTCTCTCCCAGACTTTTGGAGAGAAGCTCCTAGGGGTCATGGCCTGGATCATGCCCATTTCCGTCGCCCTGTCCACATTTGGAGGAGTCAATGGGTCCCTCTTCACCTCCTCCCGGTGAGTGCCGTCCAGGCCCTTCCTGGGCCAGAGGCCACTCTGCTGTGCATATTGCTCTGTGTATATGTGGGGGGGCTTGTCTCCGTCAGCGGGGTTCTGTATGGGCATCTGGGTGGTGACCTTGCAGGGGGTGATTGCTCACACGAGGGCGTGTGTGTGTGTCTGTGTGGACACGGAGGAACCTGTGCTGCTCGTGTGGTGACGCACGACGTGTGTGGCTTTAGCTGCGGTGGCAAGAAGCACCATCCCACCTCACGTCCAGAGGAGCAGAGGGCCGAGGAGTCCCCAGGCTGTGTGCTTGGCAACAGAACAGTGCCTTGCCTGCAGCCCCAGAGCCCCTTTCCCACTTGCCTGGAAGCAGGCTGTGCTGGCTGGAAAGGAACCCCACTCTGAAAGGGACCAGGGACGGACTCGTGCCTGGGGCCTCTGGCTGGCCTCTCATGAAAGTCCTGGGCCCAGATTGCAGATCGAATGGGCTCATCTCTGAGTGCCCTGAGGGTGCAGGCTCCTCCCTGTTAAACTGACAGGTGGCTGTAGGAGGCCCTTGTGTGGCCACCCATGAGACCGGGTAGGAGTGTGAAGTGAGATGGGTGGGGAAGAACGGAAGGAAGGCATTTGTCCAAAGCCACGTCCTCTACCCCAAACACTCAGGAAAGCCCAAAGCGTGAATGGGCCCAGGAGTCGCCAGCCCCCGCCTGCACACATCCGGACGTCTGCCCCCTTCTTAATGTCCCTTTTTGCTGTCTCCAGAATGGGCGGTTGAGGCTGGCAGATGCTGGATGATTTCCATTGATGTGGTCCAAAGGGTCCTCCCAGGGTTCTTAGAAAGCCCCCTCCTCCAAGGGCACAGTCCTACTCAAAAGATACAGCAAAAGCAGTGAGCCCCCGAATTCAGCTGCTTCCAAAGCCAACGTCACATTAGGGAGGAGTTCCTGTGAAATGACAAGGGAGTGTCATGTTTTCAGGACCCAGGGCAAGAAAGAGGGAGTGTGGGCATTCCCCATACCCCAGGACCCTCCGACACTCACCCACGGCAACCTCGTGTGCGTGTTACACAGGAGCAGTGACCACCTGGAGGCCCCAGCCGAGGGCAAGCGGTGGAAGAGCAGTGACCCATGAGGCTCTCTGGGATCTATTGAAGGAGAGTGACTGGCTCCAGTCGCTTTAGAGTGGGGTTTGTCCCTCGGGTAGGCCGAGCAGCGGTCTGCGTGCATGTGGTCCAGCTATGTGTGCATGCGGGAGGCGGCGGCCCAGTGCGCTCGGCCTCGGATTCAGAGGCACAGCTCACCCGGCAGGCCTCCTCAACTCATCTTTCCAGTTCCTTCCATCCTTCCTTTCTTCCTCCCTCCCTTCCCCCCTCCCTCCCTCCCTCCCTCCTTTTCTTCCTTGCTCCATCCCTCCCTCTTTCCCTCCTCTCTTCCTCCCTTCCTCCCTTCCTGCCTCCTTCCCTCCTTCTCTCTCTTACTATTTTGTTTGGGGGTATGGAGAGGATGATCCTTCCCGAGGAGTAGGAGCGTGTGTGCGTGTGTGTCACGCTTAATGTCATGTCTCCTCTGTGGTCGGCTAGCTGGGCAAGGATTGTCTCTTGTGAACTTGACTTGCCAATGCTGTTGGACCTGCCAGCTCCACTTGGTCCTGGCTGCATGTGGAGGAGGGATGTGAACTTGGGACCCTGGTTATGTGCATGGTGAGGCCCACAGAGCACCTGGGGCTCCATTGGGTGCATGAGGCTGCACTGCAGAGGGGCGATGTCATGTGGCTGCATGAAACTAGTGACACAGGACGAGGTAGTTGATGATGGCAACTGGTGGTGTACATATGGGTACTTGGGACCATAATCGACTCCCATGCTTCTGAGGAGCCGCTCCACTCTCCCCCATACACAAATCACAAAGTGACAGTTCTCTTCAGACCCCCCAGTGTGCTGATTCTGTTCCTTTCTGTCCCCATCACACCATCCCCTTCCTCTCAATGCTTAGGTGCTCCTTTCCCTACAAAGTCCTAGAGAAAAGGAAAAGTGGCCTAATTTCCAATGGAAAGTGGCCTAACTTCCTAATAACAGCTTACAGTATTCTCTCTTTTTCTTAGGAGAGGAAAGAAGAAGAAGGCTGCTCTTTATGTTAAAATTTCTCTTTTTAAAAATAATTTATAAACATCAATATCCTGGTCGTGATATAGTAGTATAGTTTTGCACTATGTTACCAATGGGAGAACTGGGTGAAGGATACACAGGGTCGCTCTGCATTATTTCTTACAACTGCATGTGAATCTATGATTATCTCAAAATAAAATTTTAATTTTTTTAACTTAAAAAATAATTTTTGGGGAATTCCCTGGCAGTCCAGTGGTTAGCACTCCGTGCTTTCACTGCTGAGGGCCCGGGTTCGATCCCTGGTTGGGGAACTAAGATCCTACAAGCCGCCACGCAGTGCAGCCAAAAAACAAACAAACAAAAAAGTTTATTCTAATTATAAGTTTCCTGTCTATTTAAAAAAATTTTTAATTTATAAAATCTAAGAAAGAAAATTTAATTTACTCATAATTCTACCACCCAGAGGTAATTGGTTGATATTTTAATGTTTTTACATGCCTGTAAATAATATCTTAGTTAATAGGAATCATACTGCATGGAATCGTACAGTTTTCTATCTTGCTTTTTTCATTTAATGTTATATTGTGAGCATATTCTCACACAATCAATTTTTTTTCAAAAGCATTATGTATGCATAATATTCTATTTTATAGATATACCATAATTTATGTAATCATCTACTTTATGGCATTTAGGGTATTTCCAATCTTTTTTACCATCACAATATCTTTGTATGTACACCTTTCACTAACTCTATTCATTTCTTCAGGATTTTGGGGGAGAATAGAATAAGTAGCTTAAGGATATAAATGTTCAGGTATAATTTACATACAATAAAATACACAGATCGTAAGTGTTCAGGTTGATGAGTTTTGATGATTGTAGACAACCATGTAACTACCACTCAAAACAAGATATAGAACATTTCCACACATCCCCCAAGTTCTCACGTGTCCCTTCCTGGTCTACCACCCATTCCCCACCCCACAAAGGCAGCCACTTCCTGAGTAGGATAGGCATGTTTTTAAGGCTTTTCATGTACAGTTTAGTCCCCATGTCTCAAAGAACCTATATCCCTTGAGGAGGAAGGAGGCACGTTTTTAAAGGGATTAAAGCTTTAGGCAAAGGAGAGAGGCTACTCCTACAGCACTCCAGGTTTTGTGAGAGACCCACAGAGTGACAGCACAGCCATCAGTAACCCCAAGCCACCCAGACCACACTCAGGGTCTCCACACTCCAGAATCCATCCACTTATCCACTGACTGCCTCTGGTTTGCCTGCACCTGCCTTGTGAACGTGGGTCATTTGACTAGTGGGCTGGAAGGTGTGCACGAGAAGGCAGGTACCTGGCTGGAGGGGGGATGCTCCTGTGTGGGCAGAGGTGGGCATGGATAAGGGAGCCGGACTAGGGAGGAAGCATCCTGGGATGGTCCATGGGCCATCGCAGGCTGACCTGCTTTTCTCTCTGCCAGGCTGTTCTTTGCTGGAGCCAGGGAGGGCCACCTTCCCAGTGTGTTGGCCATGATCCACGTGAAGCGCTGCACCCCAATCCCAGCCTTGCTTTTCACAGTAAGGTTCCCTCCCTCTGCCAGCCCTACACACACCCTCCCTCTTTGTGCTGCTTTGAGCTGGGAGTTCACAGTTCCCACACACGCCCCTGTCACCCTTGTGCTCCTAGGTTTCTCTGGGCCTTAAATAATCTGGCAAATGGTTCACATGGGCCTGATTAACATCAAGAGATATAGCAAGGAAAGACCCTGGGTCCTGAAATACCTTAAGGTTCCCAGGCTGGCTCATTTCATTCTCCCATACTTTTGGGTCAGAGTGAAGTGGCTGCTTCAAGATTTTACAACCTCACAAAGAAACTTCTTTCTTGGCTCCCCCTGCACCTGTTACCCACTGGGTAGTAGCTTTGGGCCTCTGCTCCTGGCTGATCACTGCACACTCCCAGCCCTCCCCATCAACCTTCCTGCTCAAGGAGGCTCTGCCAGGCTCTTGGGAAACATCACTGAAACAAATTTGGTCTCAGGGTACACCAAATAAGAAAAATCATAAAGGAAGACTGGTAAACTGGTAAACCGAAAATGGAGAAAAGGAAACTAGGGATGGGAGGGGTAAATGGTAAATGGTGGTAAATGGAGGTGGAATTAACCCGGAGTAGAAGCATTTAGAGAGAGCAAACAGAAGGAGCAAAGACTTGTTCCTGATGAGTCTTCGGGGTTATTTTTTTTTCTTTCTGGATCCTGACTAAAATATCAAAAATGACTTTGATTCACCAGAGAAGCAGTTAGACCAGGGCAGTAGAGCTCTCAGGAGTGAAGGGCATTCGCTGTACAACATGAGGGGGAATCTCAGAATGTTCAGATACAGGAAGAAGGTCATCCTGGTTGGTTAGTGGTGAAAGGCAACTGGAGAAGACTCAATGCTCCCAGTTAGCCACAAACTTTTTTCAGTTTAAGCCAATGGTGCAGGCCTATGACTGCAGGGCAAGTACAGTAAGAATCTGGCTTTTTCATCTCTTAAAATCTTCCCGATTATTTCCACCATCAGATCTTACAGGAGAACCGAGCCTTCTGTTGGCCTGAAACAAATTAGCAGAGGGAAAGAACATGGTTCCGAGAGAGCCACTGAGATGATTTTGAAGTTAGAAAGTGAATTCTATCAAGAAAACGTCACAGGGACATTATGAAGGTTACATGAGTTAATATTTGTAGAATGCTAAAGAAAGAACCTGACACTTAAGAAGTGCTATATAACTGTTTATGATTTTTTTTAAAAAAAAAAAATGAAAAGGAAGGAAGAAAAATAAATTAGATGACTCAACCAGGAAAAGAGGATGAGGGCAAGAATAAAGCCTTAATCTGCAGTTAACAACCTTCCCTAAGGGATTAAAAAAACAAAATTAGCTTGAGCTTCAACCAAGGAAGAAATATAAATGAGACCAGGGTGGCATAGGGCCGGCTGCCACCAGTGTGGCCAGTCCAGTTGTTTACAGCCAGTATCTGTTCTGATTGGTTAGTGCCCATGCTGTACCTGCTGTATCTGTGGTTAAATGTTTTGATTATCACCCATGTGGTGAGAAAGAACTTCCTGGTGTTGAAAGTGTTAACAATGACCTGGGTTTCTAGGAGAGGTTGTAAAGTCTCCATTTTGAGAGATCCGCTATAAAATGGCATCGTCTGCCTAGAGGCAGGGGAACAGCCCCGACCAGTAAACAGCTCCTCCAGTCTCCTAATGCCTTTCTGATCACCGATGAGCTTCTCCCACTCCCCCCAGTGCATCTCCACCCTGCTGATGCTTGTCACCAGCGACATGTACACACTCATCAACTATGTGGGCTTCATCAACTACTTCTTCTACGGCGTCACAATTGCTGGACAGATAGTTCTTCGGTGGAAGAAGCCAGACATCCCCCGCCCCATCAAGGTGCGAGAACCTCCCTTTGGGGCCCCTCCCCCTCCTCCACTGGTTCTAACTAAGCTCAGATTTTTACATCACCTTGTTCTCGCTGCTGACCGCAGCTCATCATCTCCATGAGTGTGGGAGACCCTCTGGGAAGCAAAGGCCATGTGTGAATGGGGCAGCCTTTCCATTCTCCACAGGGGACAGGACCAGAGCAAACTGCAGCTGGAGGAATAGGTTAGATGAAGTGATACTTCCATCCTGTCATTCCTTTTTTTCCTATGGCTCTAAGTCTTTAGAGAGTCAGCTGATTTTCCCTCGACCTTCTAACCTGACCAGTCTCCTACTCGTCCCTCCAGGTAGCTGGGTTCACTCATGCAATCTCTCCGTCTCATCCCGGAATGAGTTTCCTTCTCCCATCTGCCTCTCCAAATTTTAACCATTTTCCGCACTCAAGGACCTCTCTTCCTTGAAGCTTCCCAGTCCACTCCAGCCTTCCGTGATCCTCCCTTTTTAAACTACTATGGCCCTGCACGTAGTAGGGTGCCTGGTGAAACTCTCGATTGTACCAGGAATAAATTTGTGATAGGAACAGATGGGAGTGCTCAGAACAACATATGCCAGAGTGCTATGGGTTCTCCTGCAAATTAGAAAACTAGGGTATATCCCTGAGCTATCTGAACAATCCTATTCTGGAAACACAGACTAGATGCTTCTTTCTAGAAGATTCTGCCAGCTGAGGAGTCGAAGTCTCCCGAAATCTCTCTGCCACTTTCCTACCACTGTTAGAAAGCCTGCTAGAGAGAAGAGGAAGTAGAATAACCCATCTCCCTACCATATGCATACCCTCTAAGAGGAGAGGACAAGAGGAGAAAGGCAGATGAGTCTAGAGTCTTGAAGACTCTACAGGGGACTCCCACCTGTGGTCACAAGAGCGGGTGGAGCCCACAGAGTTTGCTTCTTCCTGAAGTAAATAAGGCCCCGGACTGCCTTATGCCACACTAGGTTTCCTGATTTCTCTCGTCTTGGCAGAAACTGCTTGAAACAAATTGGGACTGTCCCTGGTGAGAGGGAGGGACATTTGCCACATCCTGCCAGCCGGGGGAGGGGAGCCTGACTGACAGGTCCTCTCCTTCTTGCCCCTCACTCATTTCTCCTGCTCTCCTTCTCCCGAGGACCTCAGCAAGCATATATCAATATACCAGCAAGCTCATCCACCTATATGGGCTTCTCTGGCTGCTACAGGCACACAGCTGGATGATGAGGCCTTGTTTGATCCCACCTCGGAGGACAATGAGAATTGTCCCCTCCCTAGGCCCCCCCACCCCTCTTAACTGTCCCACTGCCGACGTTCGCCAGTGTCTCCTGACACAGCACTTGCCCCATCAGGGCTCGGGGTGTGGGAGCCACAGAGCTGAGTGAAACCCAGCTGTGCCCTCCAAGCGCTTCCCTGTGGGTGAAGAAGGGGGAAGGTGCCCTGATGTCGGGGGGCGTAGCATCCATGCAGGTAACGGTGCCTCTGATCCACAGGTCAGCCTGCTGTTCCCCATCGTCTACTTGCTGTTCTGGGCCTTCCTGCTGGTCTTCAGCCTGTGGTCGGAGCCCGTGGTGTGTGGCACCGGCCTGGCCATCATGCTGACAGGGGTGCCTGTCTATTTCTTGGGTGTTTACTGGCAACACAAGCCCAGGTGTTTCAATAAGTTCATTGGTAAGTTGTTGAAGATTCTGAGTGGCTAGAGGGCCCCCTGGTCTGGAAGACAGTGGTCAGCAGTCTGGTTGGGGAACCCCACCAGGATCGGGAGGTGGGGCCGTAGAGCACTGGAGAAAGGGTCGGGACGGGAGAGGCCAGGTGCCTCCCCAGAGACCTCTGAGGAGAGGAGAACAGCGAATATTTCCGCACAGACCTTAGGCCTGCCAGAGTGGCCATCCTATAGCAGCTGCCCTGGGCTGCGTGGAGACCAGGGGACACCCTAGAATTGGCGGGCGGTGGGCATGGAGCCTTGAGGAGTAGGAGCGGCCAGCAAAAAGGCTGCCCAGAGACGGAGGAGGTAGGTGAGGTGACCGTCTCCTGGAGAGGGAGTCCCCTCGCGGCGCTGGTGGCTCAGCTGAGGCCAAACGCTGCGGCAGGAGAGCTGGGAAGGGCCCTGGTCTGGCTGGCCATGTTGGTTGGACACTCAGCGCTGATCTGGTTTCTATGTGGCCTCCTCCTGCAGAGTTGCTGACCCTGGTGAGCCAGAAGATGTGTATGGTTGTGTACCCCAAGGTGGAGGAGGACTCAGGGACAGAGGAGCTACAGGAAGACATGCAGGAGCAGCGGCAGCCCACTGCCCCCAAGGACAAGGATGCAGAGGAGCCCTGAGGAACACCCTCCCCTCTCAGCTGCTTCCCTCCTCCTTCATCCCCCTCTCTGCCCTCCTGCCCTGCCTGGGTCCCCCAAACACACACATACCCCTCTGCCTCTGTCATGCAGGGGCAGGACCTGGGTGTGGGTGGTGAGAAACTATAAACAAAGATACTGACATTTGTACCCAAAGATCCAGCCTCCTCTCACCCCCAAGGCCTGTGTCTAAAGCAGTGGAGCTTCCAGGGGTGCCCTACACGGCCCTCCCTCCTGGACCCACACCCTTAGTCGCTTCCTCAGGAACCTGAGTTCAGGGCTGCCTTCCCTCCCCGTTCCTGAGCCCGAGGGAGGCCTCAGCTCCAACAGAAGTGGCAGCAACAGTGAGTCACTTGGGGACAGACTCGAGCAAATCTGTCACCATTAAAGGTCAGCTGAAGAGACCCAAATCCCCCTCCCTTCACCAGTGACCGAAGACATCAGAGGTGATGCTTCCCTCTGCCCCCCCTCCCCCTGCTCCCCCCTCCCCCCCAACAGCCTGGGCCTTCTGTGCAGAGTGAGGTTCCTGTCAGGACAGCATCTCCCCACTGACCTAAGGACCAATGTGCAGGAGGACTGCCCCCTCCCCTAACCCCGGCCGGGCCTGTGGAACAGATTGGGAAAGGCTCAGATTGTAGAAACCCAGCCTTGCCCCTGCCTCCTCCCCCCAACTCAGTGCCAAAGCTTCCTGAAGCCAGAAAGCTGCTTATTTCCAATGTAGCAGACATTTCTCTCCTAATGACAAAGCAGCTCCTCTCTTCCTCCCTCCCACCCCCATGGGAAGGAGCCTGCCATCCTGTTACCCCCGCAGTGACGCTCCAACACAGCCCCAGGCAGCCAGCTCTGCCGGCACCCCCATCTTGCCCTTCTCCTCCTCTCTGGACTTTGGCTCCTGGGGTGTGAAGGCTCCCCAAGCCCTTCATGCCTGAAAGTCGAGCCAAATCAGCCTTAAGTCACCTCCCATCCAAGAACTGGACCTAAAAATACCCCCTTATTTCCAGCCCTCTGGTCAGACCTGGCATGAAAAGCCTTCCAGGGAGGGAGGGCTATTTCCCATCTTCCCAGAGGTACCCATCCCATCACCTCAGAGACTGTTTGGGGAGAAAGTGTATTCTGAAGGCCATTTCCTCCCCCAACTCAGATCACCCCTCCCTCCTTTCTGCTCACACCACTGTCCTGTCTGGACAGCCTCCAGGACAGGATGAGACGACAGTGGCAGAAGGTACCCACTTTGGAGGCTCTCAGAAAAGCCCGTTCTCTATGGTTTGCAGACTTGTGGCCATCCTGTCCTGCAGGCAGGAAGCTGCCATTCCCTGTGCTCCAAAGAAGGTGCTGGTGTTTGCCCTGGGCCCTTGCAGCCTCCTAGCCACACCTGTTGTGCTAAGGACTGGGATTCTTTTATCCCAAGCAGGAGTCCCCCCCCCTTCCCCCAACTCCCTATCCTGTCTGCTGAAACTGGAAAACCTGGGGAGTCCTCCTGGCCTACTTGGGTCTCCCAGCTTCCCACCCAGCCTGCTTGAGCCTGCATTGGTAAGATGCGGGTTTGGTCCGAGTTGTGGTCCCTTCAGAGTGGACTCCAGGCAGACTGGGGCTGGCCCCTGGAGGGTCAGGGGACCATCCTCTTGTTCCCTCTTCTCATTCCTCCAACCTTCAATTATTGTTTTTTTGTAAAGTGGATGCCTTACTTTTTGGATACATATTTTTGAAGCTGGCATTTATATTTCTTTTGGATTTTTAAGGTTTTGTTCTTTTTTTTTTCGGGGAGGGTTTTAGTTATAGCTGGATAATAATCTTCTGTCTTTGAGTTGGTTTAGGTTTTAGTTGTGTGTTTTGTTTTGTGAGGGTTTTTTTTTTTTTCTGTTGATGTAATAAAATTTTAAATGGAAATGAAGTTGGTGGTGTTAATAATTCAATGACCTTCCAAGACAGAGTCTCCAGGCACTTCCTGTCCCTGTCAGGAGGGAGGTCTTTGGTTGCCAGGTTCCTTCCAGGATGGCATTCCTGAAAGTCCTTGCGCTCCATAGCTTCGAGCTGTCCCAGGGCCCAGTGCCAGTGCGTTTTAACAGCTCCCTCTCGTTTTGAACCGAAAACTTTCTCATTGCTTCTGTGAAGTCACGAGTGTTAAGATCCTGCCTATGTATTGTGCTGAGAGCCTGCAAACTATCTGGGAAGAAGAAACTCATCCCTACCCAGGGTGGGAACATGGGCGACAGAGAGACAGCACCAAGCTGAGTGGAGAGAGGCGAAGGCATCAGGAAGGGACAGGCTGAGCCTGTGGAGAGACCCCAGTGAGGGTGGGGGGGGTTTAGGCAGTTAGGAGAGCACCCAGCTGGATGCCAGGGGCTTGATGGGAGGGACTGGGAGGTGAGGTGGAGTCCACTCAGCTGAGTGAAAGACTAGGAGGGCTGAGGGATCAGGGAAGAGGAGGAAGCAGTTAAGGTAAGGACAAGTACCTCCTGGCGCTCTGGGTTAATTGCTGGAGGAAGTTGACAGGATTAGTCCTTGCTTGGAGTCCCTCCTTTGTGGGCAGCCCTCCCGGCTGCCTGTCCTGAGACAGCATCATTCCAGAGCCAGCACTGCTGACAGACATGCAGAGGAGGCAGGGCCGGGGGGCAGGGCGGGTGAGGGGTGTGTTAAGACCTCACCCTTCACCATCTGGAACACTGTGAGGACACTGGCAGGCAAGATGCCTCCACTCCCAGTCTCAGCCTGGCCCCAACACGCCTGTTTTGCGGCTGGCGTTCTAGACTGAGGCTGGAGGCTTGCTATTCACAGGGGCACAGACACTTGGCTCTGAGACCCAGCCCAGCCACCAAACAGCTGTGTGTCCTTGGGCAAGTCAGTTAACCTATTTAACACTTTTAGAGGGATGAAAAAAGAAGACTGAATGAATCTAATCTCAAAGGGTTCCTGAATCTCCCAGCCCATGGCTGTCCCAAAAGAGTCAGAGCAAACTGGGCAGAGGCCAGTCTTGTGCAAGAGGCCCTTCTCCAAGCTTCACATCCCCCTTGGGGATTCCCTCAGTTCCCCAACACACACTTTTCCTTTCCCCAGGCTCCCAGAGGCTTCCTCATGTCACCCCATTCCAGCAAGTCCAGCCCTCCCCAACCTTTCTCAGTCCCTGGAGACACCTGTCCCTGGGGGCCCCCTCTCTTTTGTAAGGTGACACTTGCTGATCTTTTCAACCTGCTCAAAAGGGCAAATGTGGGTCTCTTCCTAGGCAACATGCATTTATTTTTAACCTGGGCCTTTAATCTGTCTTAACCCTGTCAGTCACTTTAATGTGAGGAATTTCAGACGCTCTGATCTGGGGGAGTTTGGGAGCCTTTGGAGGTCACTGAAATCACAGCTGCTTATGCATTCATTTATTAATGTAGTCGAACAATAAATATTTCTCTAACCATTGTATCCAGGATTTTGCTATATGCTGTGGGAATAGCAAACTTACTCTTGAATTTTCCAAGTCAGCACAGACTTCAAATATCTTGCGTCACTGTCTCCGTAAGAACACGCGTATATGTCAACACACCTGTCCTTAATTTTAGTTCAGGCAATGTGGTCACCCTAGCTGAAAAAGTATCTGACCTACCTTTAAGGAGCAAATAGTCTTGGGGGAAAGAAGATAAGAATGCACATGGCACGTATGTGTGCACATCACAGATCACTGCCCACTCTGCTGGGCTGTGCGCGTCTGCAGGCAGGGCTGGACCCACCCTGCGCAGTGCCTGGGACCTACGTGCAAAAACGCCTGTCCAGTTGAGGCTTCAGACAAAGCTGCAGGTAGCGTGTCACTCAGGAGACACAGATAAACCCGCAGGGAGGCAGTCAGAGGGCCGGAAGGAGACTGACTTGGCTGAGACCACTTGCTTTCCATACATTATCTTATTCAAAGTTTAATTAAACAACCGACAAAGTAGGCATTACTACTGCCATTTTACAAGTGAGATTAAGTAACTGGCCCAAGGTCACCGAGTGGTAGGTGACAGGGAGATCTGAGCCAGGTTCTATCTGACATGCTCGCTGCCTCCCTGTTGGAAGGACTTGGTGAAGGAGGTGGTGTTTGAACTGAGGCCTGTTACAAAGTCATTAAGATACTACAGGGGCTGGGCTTCCCTGGTGGCACAGTGGTTGAGAGTCCGCCTGCCGATGCAGGGGACACGGGTTCATACCCCGGTCCGGGAATATCCCACATGCCGCGGAGCGGCTAGGCTGGTGAGCCATGGCCGCTGAGCCTGTGCTCCGCAACGGGAGAGGCCACAACAGTGATAGGCCCGCGTACCGCAAAAAAAAAAAAAAAAAAGATACTACAGAGGCTTTGTTTCAGTTAATGCACACAGGTATACAGCAGCAGCTGCAGGGAGAAAATGATCCTGCTGACCAGGGGACCGCGGGGGGGCTTCCATCCGCTCCGGCGCAACTCCGCACAACCCAAGAATCCCCCAGCCCTTGACTAGCACTGCCCTCCCTACCCCCTTCCCATCCAGCGCCCCCTCCTTCCCTAACCAGACGTCCAGAGCGCCCCGGTTACTGAGAAACGCGGCAACGTCAGCCAGAGAAGTGAGGGGCCGAGATCACTTATCTCCTCCACGGCCGAGCTCCGAGCGTTCTCATTTCCTGCCGGCCTATCTGCACACCTCCCGGCTTCCTCCAGCCCCGGCTCGCCCGCTCCTGACGCAGTCTCCCCCTCCCCCAGGGTGCCGGACTGAGGGCAAAGAAAGCTCTCTGAGTCACACAGCTCCCCCTTTCCCTAGCCCTTCTTCCCCGGGGGGTTTTAAGAACTAGACCCCTGCCCTTTCCCCCCACGTCAGCGCCACAGCCTTGCCTGACCTTGAGTGGCCGCCTCTCAGCCTCGTTTTCCTCCTTTATAAAGCAAGGATAAGTACACCGTCTATCTTGCTTACTTTCCTATCTGATTCACAGGGAAATGGTCTGCAAGGAAAAGGGTTATGTTTCAATGACTGAAAAAGCATAACACCGGAAAATGCAAGGCCTTAACTATCATCACTAGTTCATCGTCAGGGAGTGAACAGAATTCCTCCTCACTGAGACAAGGGCCTGGCCCTGGTCCTCTCCGCCTGCCCACTCTCCCTGTAACTGCACTGCAAGACCCCCATCTCGGCCATGTTTCCTCTTCCTCCTTCCGGGCGTCTTGCCCTTGCCAGGGCTGTGGGAGGCTGCCCTCTGCTGGTTCACCTGATCCCTGACCGCAGTGGCCCCTCGAGTCCTGAATTTTGGGCCAATATTACCACCTGGTGTTTAACTGAGGCACTGCTGCCAAACTGGTGCAGCTCAGCTTTGGTACCTGTTGGCCACAGCGTCCTCTGAAGCGGAGAGAAGGCAGAGATCTCCCGGTCTGGAATCTGAGATCTGTCTCCCGGGTGCAAGCAGACTTCCTCAGGCCAGGTCAGGGCTTTCAGAGAAAATACCTCAAGCTAGGCACAGAGAGTTGGGGGGGGGGGGGGGAGGAATGCTAAATAGAGGTGTAATTGCCTGATTTGCAGGCCGCCCTGTCTCTGTCTGCATACTTTATTTTAGCGTCCA
Organism: Phocoena phocoena; assembly: GCF_963924675.1. Lineage (NCBI taxonomy): Eukaryota > Metazoa > Chordata > Mammalia > Artiodactyla > Phocoenidae > Phocoena > Phocoena phocoena. The sequence continues at coordinate 74,180,525 of NC_089220.1, forward strand.
ATGCTGTACACAGCACCTCGGCATTTGCACCACTGAGGCCTGGCCCTTGTTGTGCCCGACTTACAAAACCTTCTGGCCTCCACAGGGCACTCATAGCTTTTGCTGGTGACAAAAGAGCCAGTGACACATTTCTATGTGTCCTTTCCTTCTCACTGTACCTATAGTCCCTTTTGCAGATGAAATGCAACAGGTAAAAGCAGGGCCACAGCGGTACCTCTGACAGGAGGGAGTGGGTAGTTCCCAGAGGAAAGAGAAAAGGGAAGGGAGAGGGGGCCCCCATCTGAAACTAAAAGCACAGAGAGCAAGCCATGGGTTTCTCCTGGAGACCCTGAAACAGAGCCCCAGGAAGAGGTGATGACAAAAGAGAAGGCTTCTCAAGCCTCACAAGAGGAAGTGGACCCAAGAGAGGTCAGAGAACGGCCATGCAGAAGGAAAAAGAGCAAACTGAGCTGCTGCGAGCGCCTGAGCCCTGCGGCACAGGAAACGGGCAGAGCCCTCAGGACCCGGCTGGGGCAGAGCGCCAGCCCTAGGCTCTGGCAGTGCAGGCCAGGCGCTGGAGCCACCGGAGGAGTGCAGCTGTCAGTTCCTGGGGCTGCCAGGGTCTGGGGCACAGGGCACCATCCCTGACTGCCCAGGTGCAGGCTGCTAGAGCTAGCCCGGGCTGGAAACTCGTGAGGGCTTGGGCTGTTACACAGACCCTGTGCAAAAACCTAGCAAAAAGAGCCTGCTCTGCACCATGAGACAAGCCCTAGTGTATGGCTTGGTCCCAGACATCACTACTTCCTAAACCCCTCAAACAACACCCCGTGGCTTGCACCCAGGAGAGTGGCTCGGAGAGGTGGGGCTACAAAAAGAACTGAGTGGCCCTGGGGGTAGGTGGAGACCAGCACTGTAGGGGGGAACTGTGAGGGAGGGAGGCGTGTCCAGGGAGGAGCTCAGATCAGGCTGGGGGTCAGCACTGGAAGAGGGTTTTCTCTGTTCCTTCTGACTGGGCATTCATTCTGCACAGGACTTTCTGGAATTGGAGGGAGGAGGATACTCAGAGTAAGGTGTTGCCCTCAAGGAGGATTCTGGAATCCCCTGGACTCGACAGGGAGGGGGAGGCATTCCCAGAAGAATCAGCTCCTGGGCACCTCAGAACCCTGGCTTGGAGCCTAACCAGAGTACCCCCAACTGCTTAAATAGGCCAGGGGCCCCATTTCTTTAAAGCCTGCATCCCTCCCTCTGCGGTGCGCCCTGCCCCTCCCTGAGTCACCCCAGGGAGAGCTGGGGGAAAAAAGGGAAGAGAAAAGAGGCATTGACTACAGAGGAAGGAAAAGGAAACAGCAGAGGAGGGACGAGAGAAGCCACACAGGAGTGGGTGACAGCGGAGATCGGAGAGGGCAGATCTAGGGCAGGGGGAGACAGCAAGCCGAGCATCCCAAAGGGTGCCCCAAGAGCAAGGCGGCCAGGGGCGGGGAGCCGAGGGGGCGGGCCGGCCATGTCCCACGGGACATACTACGAGTGCGAGCCCCGGGCTGGCCAGCAGCCACTTGAGTTCTCAGGGGCCCGAGTGGGGCCTGGGGAGCTGGGGGACATGTGTGAGCATGAGGCGTCCATCGATCTGTCTGCCTACATCGAGTCTGGGGAGGAACAGCTCCTCTCTGACCTCTTTGCTGTGAAGCCGGCACCTGAGGCCAGAGGCCTTAAGGGCCCTGGAACCCCTGCCTTCCCCCACTACCTGCCGCCTGACCCGCGGCCCTTCGCCTACCCTCCACATACCTTCGGCCCCGACAGGAAGGCCTTGGGGCCTGGCATCTACAGCACCCCAGGGAGCTACGACCCCAGGGCTGTGGCTGTGAAGGAGGAGCCTCGGGGGCCCGAGGGCAGCCGGGGGGCCAGCCGCAGCGGCTACAACCCTCTGCAGTACCAAGTGGCGCACTGTGGGCAGACGGCCATGCACCTGCCCCCGGCCCTGTCAGCACCCAGCCAGCCCTTGCGCGTCCTCAAGGTAAGAGTGGCTCAATTCTCCTCCCCGCCACCCAGGGGCTGGAGGGAGGCCCGTGTGGATGGGGTCTGTGTGTGGTGTTGCTCTGTGAAATCGACCCACCACAAGCCCTCTGTGTTCGCCACCCAGTCGTAACCCCTCTTGGCTTCTCTGTGATTTCACTCCCCCGTCGATCCCCACTGTGTGACCGGAACCAATGTGTCCTGCAGTCCCTGTGACCAGTTGACCTGCTCTGATCTCAGCACGCCCCCTTCCCAGTTTCTCTGCTGCCCACCAGCTCCCTCCTCTCGTTTCTGTGTCACCTCCTGCTTCTAGAAGAGGAAATGCCTGCTGATGATAGAACTGGAGACTCCAGATAGATGGAAGGAAAGTGTCCTCAGAGAGTGTGGGGACATGAAAGGGAGTTTGGGTCAGAGCAGAGGACACTGTACGTCTGGCAGGGCAGTGGCTGTTCTACTGGGGGCCAGGAGCTGGCTCTGAATCCCACATCCCTCCGACGCTCTAAGTGTGCTCTGACCACTGGGATTCCTGCCCCACCTTTGCTCTACTTCCCCACAGCCCTCACTCTTGTCTCTCTGTACCTTCCCCTCCAGGCCCCTTTGGCGGCTGCCGCGCCCCCCTGCAGCCCCCTCCTCAAGGCACCCTCACCGGCCGGCGCCTCGCACAAGGGCAAGAAGGCCGTGAACAAAGACAGCCTGGAGTACCGGCTGCGGCGGGAACGGAACAACATCGCGGTGCGTAAGAGCCGCGACAAGGCCAAGAGGCGCATTCTGGAGACACAGCAGAAGGTGCTAGAGTACATGGCCGAGAATGAGCGTCTGCGCAGCCGCGTGGAGCAGCTGACCCAGGAGCTGGACACCCTTCGCAACCTCTTCCGCCAGATCCCTGAGGCCGCCAACCTCATCAAGGGTGTAGGGGGCTGCAGCTGAGCCCGCCTGGCAGACTGTGGGCACCAGCCCCCGGGGCTCAGCCTGCCCTGGGGACCCTCACCCTAGAGGCCCCACAGGCCGAGTCAGAGACAAAGACCATGGACAAATGGCAGCGGGGGGGGGGGGGGGGGGTGGCAAGACAAGGAGGAGGGCGGGCCCCGGCATAATGATTCTGTGGCTGAATAAAACTGCACTATGGCACGGTGCTGGGGCTGTACAGTGGGCGTGTGTGTGAGTGAGAGAGAGATGGGGGACTCCAAATGTACGGAATACACGAGGCTAGGCCTGCATACCTCTTGATTCCAGGCCCAAATAAACATTCGGGAAATTCAGCAGACAAGCTGCCCACAGCTCTCCCACAGTGCACCGCACAGCCAGGCCCTGTATCTCTCCCTCTGCTCTTCTCTCCCTCCACCCGGCCCACTCTATCCCCACCCCACAGGACCTGGAGCAGCCTCTGGACACTCCCCTAGCAGAGCTCTGTGGCTCACAGGGAGATCCCAGCACCTCCAGTCCCTCCTGCCTGGGCCTGCTGACCCCAGCCCTGCTCTATCTCACCTTGAGGTATAGGTCTGGGAGTTCCTGCCCCAGGAGATCAAGGGAAAATTCCAGATGGCTCTGATGTATTTATGATCCCTTAGCTCTTGATCCGGGACTCAATCCCTTCTCCACAGTTCCCAAACTTCAGTCTGCCAGACTGACAGACCCCCATGCCTCCAGCCCACTCACTCCCACCCTTGTCCCTCGTTCCCTGGGCCTTCGGTTCCCTAAAGAATCTGAGTGCTTGGGGGACAAATTAGTTGGGAAAGGCCTTGAGACCTGTTCGTATATGAGAAAATTGGTAATAAGGATGACAACACACCTGTGCAGTGAAACCCCATGTGGAAAACAGTTTTCTTCATAGAACTCTAGCCTGAGAGCCATAAGAGGGCAGTGCTTGACAGCCTCAGTTTGAATTTCCCTCTGCTACTTTCTAGTTGTGTGACCTCGTGCCAGTTACTTCTCTCTGTGCCTCAGTTTCCTCATCTGCAAAATGGGAGCAGTAGTAATGCTGTACGTTCATAGATAAACAAGGCCTGGCATACGGTGAGCACAAATACTTGTTATCACTCCCTTTTGCTAGAACTGAAAGGACCTCAGAGATCTCATCTAAACTTCTCATTTTGCAGGTGAGGAAACTGAGGTCTCAGACAGGGAAGGGACTTACCCAGAGTCTTGCAACGGGTTAGAGGCAGAACCAAAATTAGCTCTGTAAAATCACAGATCTCAAGAGGGGCTGGAAGAGACCTCAAGAGATCATCTGGTAGGCTTTGCCCTCAGACAACAAGATAGTATGGGCCACATTTAATAGATAAAGCAGTTGAGAGCCGAGGGAATAAGAGACATTCTCCGGAAGCTCACCCAGGTGAGCTTTGCTGTCTCCACACACACACCTGTCTCTACTTCGCCCTCACACCCTCCCCTCGGAGGCATATCGAACAGTGTGGGGCCAGAGTCAGGGACACGAGACACAGGATGGGCTGGTTAGAGTCTCTCCTAGGCCACCAATGACTTATAGGCCACTGCTGAGAAAGCAGTGTTAGACACCAAGGAATAACCTTCTGAGAGGGAGAGAGACTGGGTCTGGATCCTCCCGGTCCGCTCTCTCTCCTCTCTCTCTCCCCGCACCTCCACCTCCCCAGTGTCAGAGCCTTCCCACGTTGAGGACATCCGGGTGTACCACGCCTGCCTCACCCAGGACTCAGTCTCTTTCCTGCCTTTGCCTCTGTGTCTCTCAGGCACCATCTCCCCTACATCTGTGCTCTAGATACCCCTGCCCCAGGTCTGGTTTGGGCAGACCGATCTGAACCTCACTAGATGGTTTATTCTACCTGAGTTGGGAAAAAAGAGGCACCTGTCTCTGTGGATGCCTGGGAGAATCCCACACCTTCCTTTCAGCCCAGGGGAATGTGTTGCATAAAGGGGGTTTGTACAGAGCACGGTAAGTGACTCAACCTCCGGATTTCCTCCTCGCAGCTCAAGACCACTGCCCCTGGACTTATTTTCAAGGTTCTGGGTGATGGGACCTGGGTTGCTTCAGCATCAGCCCCAAGCTTCTCTCCCACAGTTCTGAATCGTGTCTCCTCCCAGCCCACAGCACCTGGGGGCTCCTCAGGGCAAGTGTCTGGCACCAGGTCTGGAGAAGGTCCACAGCCGCAGCTGAGAGAAGAGAACACCTGGTCCCTGCCTGACGCCCAATGGCAGGCACACCTCCATCCTCTGTGGCAGATCATATCCCGGGGAAATGACAGGTAGCCGGAAGTCACACTTTTAACCCTGAGGTTTTAACCTGACCTCAACTGGTTTGGGCCAAGGTAACTTATTCAACGAGTATTTGTTGAGCATCTTTCCTGTGTCAAGCCCTTGCAAGATGCTGAGAACACTGTGGTGACCAAACCCAACTCTTGGCTGAAGGCCCCCTCCACCTGTTGTGTTCAGGCAGGGCAGGAGATTGTGGGTGGCAGGAGAAGGAAGTCAGGTGCTTAGCCCCCAACTCCTAGGGACAGGACAGGTAGTATCTGCAGCTGCCCTCACAGCCTGGGGGTGGTGATGGCTCTCTGCTACTGCTGGAGCTTACCACTTCTGCAGCTGTCCCTTAAGCCTGACCATTCACACCTCTATACATTCATGAATTACCCTCTCTGAATATGCCTCTTGGGGAAACCTACTAAACCAGCAGAAAGGGAGGTGGTTTTTTGTTTGTTTGCTTTGTTTTGTTTTATTTGTTTATTTTTGGCTGCATTGGGTCTTCATTGCTACACACGGGCTTTCTCTGGTTGCGGCGAGTGGGGGCTACTCTTCCTTGCAGTGCGCGGGCTTCTCATTGCGGTGGCTTTCTTTTTGCGGAGGACGGTCTCTAGGCACGCGGGCTTCGTAGTTGTGGTACGCGGGCTTCAGTAGCTGTGGCGCACAGGCTTAATTGCTCCGTGGCACGTGGGATCTTCCCGGATCAGGGCTCAAACCCATGTCCCCTGCATTGGCAGGTGGATTCTTAACCACTGTGCCACCAGGGAAGCCCAGAGAGGTTGTTTTAGCTGGGGTGGTCAAGGAAGGCTTCTCGGAGGAGGTGACATTGAAGTCGAAACCTTAAAAGTGTCCAGGAGGAGGCAGATGTGCCAAACTGGGGGCAAGGAGAGCAGAGGGGTGAGCAAATGCCAAGGCCTCGAGGTGTCCCGGTCCAAAAAGAGAAAGGAAACCGGGTGAGGCTGGAGAAATGGAAAGCAGGAGGAAGGGTACGCAAGAACACCGCCTCCCTGCCTCCAGGACCTTCTTCATTCCCTCTCCCGGGAGGAGGACCGTCCCTAAGGAGCAGGCTCGCCATGCCACGCCGGGCGGAGATGCCGCAGGGTCCACAGGGTCCGTGGGGTCCGGAGGCTGCAGGAAGAAGGCACCCCCAGGAAGGGCGGGTAGCCTTACCCCTGCCTGGGGAAGGTTCGAGGCCCAGGGCGGGGTCTGGAGAACTTTGGAAAACCAGCAAATCAAGGTCCAAACAGCACACACGTGCGTTCCCTTGGCTTTACAATCCACAGCTCGGGCCCACTTTTCCTTCCTGGGCAAAACAGGGGACCAGCATGAGAGTCCTGAGCTGACAGACAGGATCTCAGGCCCCAGGAAAGCAGAAGAGGAGAAGGTAGGATGTTGGAGATACCGCCAAGAGGGAGGAAGCTGCCCAAGGTGAGCCCGCCAAGGTCAGTCCACGGTGGCAGCTTGGACTTGTGAAAGCCGCTCCCCCTACTCGGTGCGCACCTCCCCACCCCACCCCCACGGGTTGCCACATGCCTGGGCCCCCAGGGCCCCCATCCCAGTGTTGCAAGATCCCGGTTGGGGCTGTGAGGGTGGAAAGGGGCCTCTTCACCTCCACTCCCTACCCTGCCCCAAGCCATGAGGGGACTATGGGATGGAGGGGGCTGTACAGGAGATGCTGAGGCAACAATAGCCAAGGCTGGCCGAGGGCCTGTGCACCTCCTCCAGGCCAGTCACTTCCTATCACCCCCAGTAGGCAGACCTTTCCTCTCAGGACTCAGCGGGGCTGCACCGCAGTGGGAAGGGTCGGACCTGCACGGGACTCCAGGCTGCCTCTATCAGCTGCTGCTATAAGCAGACCTGGCTTGGCCCCAGAAAAACATCCATGAGCAGCTCATTGAGAAGGCCCATCAGAAGTCCCCTGAGACTACCCCATGGGGAAATTATGGGTGTTTTCAGAGGAAAACGGCTGCCCCTGGCCATCAATTCTGACTTCAGGGAGCAGCAGAAGCATCCTAGGACTTGGGAGAAGGAAGGCTTCCGACTAGGGAGACATCCCCCCTGCAGCACTGTAACCTCCCCTTCTCTTTTAGAAACATGGATCTGAGCTAGGTAGAGGCAAGCCATACATAGCATGGATCCCCCCACCCCACAAGCCAAGCTTCACCCCAAACTGTCCAAAACCCTATTGCTCCCCACACCTTGCACTGTCACCCCTGCCCAGACCATCCAACCCTGCTGCAATCGGGACGGTTTGCAAAACGCCTGTAGCTCCCGCTTTGTCACCGTCTGAGGTTAGGACTGCACTCGGGAGATAAGCCCAGGCCCCATCCGCCGTCCTGAGTGAGACTGCTGGCCCTGCTGCAATCGGGACGGTTTGCAAAACCCCTGCTGGCGCCAGCTCTGTCACCATCTGAGGTTAGGGCTGCGCCCCAAGATAAAGTCTAGCCCCGCCCACCGGCCCTGCCTTCAAACCTTGCAAGCAACATGGCCAAGAGACAGAGCTCCAGGGCAGCCCACTCAGGGTCTGGAAGCCTTAACCAGACTCAGGGTGAGGACCCCTTCTTCCTGGTCCTCTCTCACCTCCTCCCCTTCATCTCCAGCCTCACCTTGGCACACTGCCCTCAGCACCATCCTTTCCCCTCACTCTCCATCTACCCTCCTCGATTCCATCTTCCGTCCTCACCCTCCCTCCTCCCTCACCTCCCTCCTGCCTTCTCATCACACTCATTTATTCATTCATTTGCTATAAAAATACTTAATAACCCCTGCTCCAGGCACCTTGCTTGTTATAGGAGCTACAGGATAAGCAAGGAGGACAGTCCCTGCCCTTGCAGGGCTTACAAATTCATGAGGGGGACAGAAAACATACCACCACAAATAAATAGATCATTCTAAATTGCAGGCCGTGCTATGGGGCAGAAGTAAAGAGTGACTGTGACAGAGATTAATAAGGGAACCTGATTTAAATGTGAGGGTCAGGAAAGGCTCTTTGAGGAAGTAACATGTAAGCAGATGTCTCAAAGGTGAGTAGGAGTCAGTCTGGCAGAAAGTGGGGCTTCCCAGCAGAGACAGCAGCTCTGCCTAGGCCCCAAGCAGGTCCTTCCCGGCCATTGACAGAGGCTGGGGTTGCGGGCGGACTAGACTGAGGGGGAGAGGTGAGGTCAGAGAGGGGCTGAGGCCAGATCTCGCTCAAAGGGATGCAGAGCATCAGAGGGAGGAAACACCTTCCAAAGGAAGAAGACATTTCCTCTCTCCTAAGGTGAAAAAGAAGAGATGCAGCAGACGTAGATACAAACAGGTCTGTAGCCCGCTGAGGCTGTTCCCGTCTCATGGCTTCTATTTTTACCATGAAAGAAGAGGTGACTGCAAGTGACTGAGCAGGAAGCTCTGAGAAAGGCTTAAAGGTGTAAAATCCCAGCTTCTGAGAGTGGAATCGGGAGCTGAGATTTCTGGCTTGGAAGCCGCCAGTCGAAGTCTAAGATGACAATTTTAGGCGACAACAGTCTGTCCTCTGGAGGGACTTCCTTCAGTGGTCCTTAGCTGCTCGGGAGCTAGTATGGACAAGACAGATGTTGGGTTCATCTGGGCATGGGGCTCACCCAGGGAGGCAGGATGGACGGGACAGACAGGGAAGGGGAGGGATTTCGTGGAGAACCTGGAACTTAGGGCGGATAAGGAGAGGTGAAGAGACAGGAAGGGCCAGTGGTTCTTCAATGAGCTTGTAGAACAGCAGCAGTGAGCCGGCTTGAGCAAACAAACCATAAGGAAAGGAGATCATATCAGAGAGTGGGATGTTTGATTCAGTTATTTCATAGTTACTGCAGTTTCTGGTGATGATAAGGCCTGGGTCTGACCCTGGGGCTGGCCTGCTAAGGTGGATGAGAAGCATGTAAGAGATGAGAGGGTGAAAGAACTGGGAAGTGGCCACGCTGGATGGAGCATCCATATGGATGATGACACCACCTGGATGACTGCCTTGCTCAGCCCCATCCTCTGTCCACAACCCCTGTCTCACATCCCACATCCTCTCATTCACTCCACGCCCCCCATTAACATCCTCTTCCCTAATCCCTAGTTTCCTACCTCCACATCCTCTTTCTCATCTCCATCCTCATCCTCTCAAACCCCAGCATCTCTTAACACCTTCATCCTCTCCTTACCCCATTCTCACTCTTCATCCTCATCTTTCTCATCCTGCTCCCCTCAGCACTTTATTTCTCCTCCACACCGGGCACTTGAAAAGCACTATTGCATGGTGGGTTAAAGCCTGTGCCCAGGAGCCTATCGACGTGGGCTCAAATCCCACGTATACTGCCTGCCCATGTTGCCTCGCTTGTAAAAATGGGCTAATAATAACACCTACCTCATAAGGTTGTCAAAAGAATTACCTGAGTCTAAAGTGCTTGGAACAATGTCTGGGCTCCATACCATCATTGTTATCCTCCCCCTCTCCTTGCCTCATTGCACCCTTCTCCATCTTCTCACCTCCGTTATCCCTCTGTACCTACTTCATATTTCTTCTGAGAGGCAGAGATGAATCAGACTCAGCCCCTGCCCATGGTCTGGTAGGGAAACAAGCACAAAAAATAAATGTCAGGGACTTCCCTGGTGGCGTAGTGGTTAAGAATCCACCTCGCGGGCTTCCCTCGTGGCACAGTGGTTGAGAGTCCGCCTGCCGATGCAGAGGACATGGGTTCATGCCCCGGTCCGGGAAGATCCCACATGCCGCAGAGCAGCTAGGTCTGTGAGCCATGGCCACTGAGCCTGCACGTCCGGAGCCTGTGCTCCACAACGGAAGAGGCCATAACAGTGAGAGGCCCACGTACCACAAAAAAAAAAAAAAAAAAGAATCCACCTCCTAATGCAGGGGACACGGGTTCGAGTCCTGGTCGAGGAAGATCCCACATGCCGCAGAGCAACTAAGCCCATGCACCACAACTACTGAGCCTGCGCTCTAGAGCCTGTGAGCCACAACTACTGAGCCCACGTGCGGCAACTACTGCAGTCTGCGTGCCTAGAGCCTGTGCTCCGCAACAAGAGAAGCCACAGCAATTAGAAGCCCACGCACCGCAAGGAAGAGTAGCCCCCACTCGCTGCAACTAGAGAAAGCTCGCTCACAGCAACGAAGACCCAACACAACCAAAAATCAAATAAATCAATTTATTTTAAAAAAATGTCAGGAGAATGTAATAAGTGCTACTTCAAAGATGTGAAAGAAATGCTCTAGGAGATCAGAGGATATGCAAACTCTGCCTGGGGGGAGTAAAGAAAAGTCTCCACAGGCAGATAAACCTCTCAGCTGGATCTCGAAAGATGAGGAAGGATTTGCCTGGCAAAGGCAGGAAAGAGGTATTCCAGCCAAAGGAACACGAGGTGTTTCTTGTGCTGCTTCTGCTAGAAGGTCTGAAGTTCTGCAAGCTGGTGTGAAGTTAGGATGAACCCCTACCCCGGCAGGGGCACGCCCTATCCCAGTAAGGCCACAAGGGGGCAGCGAAGCATTAAGAGAGGTGGAGGATGGGGCCCAGAAAACCTAAAGAGAGCCTCACAGACCTCCAGTCCCTTGGGCAAGCCCTGACCGGGAGGGTTTTCCCCAGACTGGGCCGGCCCAGCCAGGAGAAAAAACAAAAACAAAAAGACTCTGACACTTGGAGAAAAAGACTGGGTTTGTCTTAGAAAAAGAATAAATTCCTCTTAGTATGTCCTCTAACACATGTTGGTAAAAGCAGAATAATTCCTCACTGAGTTGAAAGTGTCTGTGGAATACATCCTCTTGACTTAGTATTTACCATGGTCTAGACACTGTTCTTGGCACTTTACAAATCTTCACTTTCTCGTAACAACCCTAGCAGGTGAAGTACAGTCACCCCCCTTTTGCAAGTGGGAACACTGAGGCATTGGGCCCAAGTTACACTGATACAAAGTAGCAGAGTTGGTTTGGCTCCAGAGTTTGGAGGCCTCCCTTGCAAGGGGTAGCTCCAGCCACAGCCCTAGTGTGTAAAAGCATAAAACCCAGCCCTCCCAACGCCCCCCGCCCCCTGGAAGTCAGTAGTCCTGTAAACTCTAGTCCTTGTCCATCACTAACGAGCTCTGTTCTCTTACGTCACTTCACCCCCGACCGGCATCTTCAAAAGCTAAATCATGGGGTTAAGCTCTGTTCCTTCACCCACAAACTGGTGAGTAGGCCCTCTGGGCTGTGCTGAGTGCCGTGGATACCAAGATGGGTGGGAAACAGGCTTGAGGGACTGTGGGATGTGGAGGGGGAGCCTCGGAGCTACAGTTACAGCAGAGGGTGACAAGCTAGGAGGCAGGGGAGAGGCCCCTCCCGCCTCTGGCCGGTGTGGAATTTGGGCAGGAGGTGTTAAGAAAGGCTTCCCAGAGTAATTACAGGGAAGGTAGGAATTATCCAGACAGGCAGGGAAGGAGGGTATCCAGGCAGGGGAAAGAGGATGTGAAAGCACAGCATGAGCAGAGAAAGCAAAGGGTGTCCTAAGAGCTCGGTCAGAACATCTTTGAACATCTATTAATGTCAATTTTCAGAGTTTACTTCTCCTCCTGACGTGCCAATAAGCAGCTTCTGCGAAGCCTCACAGAATGTGCTAACACAAGAGCCTCTCACAGGAGGTGGTAGCCAAGCCACACGTGTTTAAATGGTGAGCGCCTAAGTGCCCTACACAGGTGGAAGAGATGCCTAAAAGCCTTGAAGTTTGGAGTTCACCCAGTTCTGACATGGGGGCTAGTGGAGTGCAAAAGCCTTGTTTGTCCACCTCCAGTGAGATAGGCAGGCATCTGTGAAGCAAAGAATGTCCCCCCCCACACCATTATGTTAACCCCAGTTTTTTAGTTCTGAGAAGGTTCCAAGGTTGTCCACTCAGAATGGCAGAAGAATCAGGCTGAGACGTAAGAGGGATAGGAGAGTTCCTTCATGGATGAGGCAGGCTTCTCTTTGGAAAGGTCAGTTGAGGCCTCAGGAATGAATACTGCCCCCCTCCAGCTCTCTACTTCTGGCACCCCAGGGAGGACAGGTGGGGGGCTGCAGCTTTGGCCCTTGTAGTAGTTCACATCGGACCTCTTGGCAGGAGCTATAGATTTACTCAACAACACTCAAATATTGACAAAATAACACAAGCATGGTGGAGGAGCTTTGGAGAGAGATGGTCAAGAGAGGAAAGCCAGAAATAAGTAAGGCGGGGAAAAAGGGAGTAGAAGGCTGGATCCAGGGAAGTCTATGGAAAGATGTTTGCAAGACGTTGCTGCTGCAGCTGCTCCCCCTGGGGGGCTGCCACAAGCAGGTGTCTACATGACAAGACATACGTTTGAGCTTTCTCAGACCCTGTTTCTCCCAACTTCCCCCAAGTTTCCGTTCTTCCTCCCTCACCCTCCCTGGCTCCCAGGATCCTCAACCCCTCCAAATCCAAACCTGCCATAGCGGAGATCCTATACCAGAGGGAGCTTGAGCTCCTGAGGGAGGCAGGGTGAGAGGGGGATCCCAAGACCTGGCGGCAGGGAGAGAGGCTGCTCAGCGGCTCCAGGGTGTCCTAGCAGGTGAGTGGGAGAGCAGAGGGCTCCGGAGGACTGAGGAGCAGTGAGGGCTAGTGCAGCAAGACCACACAGAAAAGAAACTGACGTCTAGGATGTTGAGGTGAAACTGATCTCTTGTCTTGTTAAGCCCCTTCAAGGCAAGGACCCCTGCTTCTGCGTCGAGACCCTGCACAGTACTGCCATGCTGTCTGAGGAGACCCAGACACCCCAAACTACCACAGGTGAGTTCATGTCATTGAGAGTGTATACAGTACCTCTTCAGGGATACCCAGAAATGTCTCCAGCTCACCTACAGGTATTCATTCTTGCCAGGTGCAGCCTCTTGAAACCAGGATACCAAGGACAGAGTTGCTTGGGGGCCAAGGTGAGAATGACTTAGCAGATTTGGGGATCTGAAGATCTCTAGCTTGCCTAGATCTCTACAAGACCACCAGCATCAGAATTACTTAAGGTGCTTCTTAACAGTGCAGATCCCTGAGCCCCCTCTCCCCATGACAATTTATTAAATCAGAGACTGGAGGAGAGCAGGGGAGAAGACTCCCTATTCTAAACGTCCACTAAGCCAGATGGGACATTTCACTCGCTGTCACATCCCTGATGCCCATCTCCGTGGTTATGCCTTGTGGCCAGAGCAGGAGCCCTCACAGCTAATCCAGCCAGGTGGGTCTGGGGTCCAAAACACTGATTTTCTTCTGTATGTGTGGGTTGCCCACACTTCCAAGTGCCACCAAGAGGTGAGGTTCAAATCAAATTCCTTTGCCCAGCTCTGCTTCTCAATCTAAAATGTCATGGGAAAGGGTAGGGAGCATACAAGCAGTTTTTATTAAATTGGACTTCCCTGGAGGCGCAGTGGTTAAGAAACCACCTGCCAACGCAGGGGACACAGGTTTGATCCCTGGTCCGGGAAGATCCCACATGCCGCGGAGCAACTCAGCCCGTGTGCCACAACTACTGAGCCTGCTCTCTAGAGCCCACGAGCCACAACTACTGAGCCCATGCGCCACAACTACTGAAGCCCGCGTGCCTAGAGCCCGTGCTCTGCAGCAAAAGAAGCCACCGCAATAAGAAGCCCACGCGCCGGGACGAAGAGTAGCCCCCGCTCGCCGCAACTAGAGAAAGCCTGCGTAGCAACGAAGACCCAATGCAGCCAAAAATAAAGTTAAATAAATAAAAAATTTTAAAATAGATAAATAAAATCCCACAAGCCACATGGCACAGCCCCCCTCCCCGAAAAATTGTGCGTATTGGGGGTAACTTGGGGCATGCTGATGAAGTTTGGTTGGGAGCTGAAAAACCTCCAAGCCATCCCTTGGTACCACCCCTGCCAAGTTTCCTGGGCCTCCATTTTCAGGAAGACTTCCGCGTTACCCCAGACCCCTCCTTTCCGCCCTCACCTTGTCCTGGCCCGTCCACAGCCCTCTATCGTAACCTATGCTGCCTGCTGCCAGCTGGACTCAGAAGACAGGCCCCTTGCTGGTACGACTGTCTTCTGTGCCCATCTCACCAACCCCAGCCTCAGCCACAGTGACATGGTCATGGTGACTGCTGCATGATGAATAGGAAGAAGCAAACAGGTTGGGGAGGGAGCACAGGTCACTCAGCTTCCCATGAAGTGGAAGGACCTCCTCAGGGTGCAATAGAAGGTGCCTCCAGCTCTAAGAAGAGCTGATTGGGCAGAGGGGCGAGAGAGTGCAGTCCGTCCTACTGCGGTCCCCTTCACTCTGCAGTCATTTGTCCTCAGGCCACACTCCATGAACTGCTCCATGCCCTGGGTTTCTCTGGACAGCTCTTTGAGACATGGAGGGATTGCCCTTCAGGACTCAGAGGTAAATGAGAGGAATGAGGGCAATGTCTCCTCACAACATCAACCAGAGAGAACCACTGTTCTCTTACCAACTCCTTCCTTTCAACTCTTCCTGACCCTTCTGAGGTCTCCCTCTCCTCAGATGCCTTCTTCCCTTTCTATACTCAGCGAGAACTGTTCTACAAGTCAACAAGTGACAAGGCGAGATGAGTGGGGACAGCTGCTTCTCACCACAGCCTGGCCCAACACTTGGGACTGCTAGGGGTTTCACTGGGCACTCCCTTGGAAGAAGAGGTGAGGATGAGAACACTTTGGGGTGATGGAAGGAAGAGGGAACGGTCAGGTGGCACCAGCTGTCTTTTCCCAAGGGGCTCTTTGTCTTCACACTGGGAGGCCTGACTACTCCAGAACTGTATAATGACTGCTACCTACGATGGCGCCCAGCACACTCGGCTTGACCCACTCACTCTCGCTGCCTTCAAAGACTCAGGCTGGTA
Organism: Phocoena phocoena; assembly: GCF_963924675.1. Taxonomy (NCBI): domain Eukaryota; kingdom Metazoa; phylum Chordata; class Mammalia; order Artiodactyla; family Phocoenidae; genus Phocoena; species Phocoena phocoena. The sequence goes on from NC_089220.1 coordinate 74,195,567, forward strand.
CCAGGTCAACCACAGCACTGCAGAGGAGCTGTTGTGGGGCTGGGGTGAGAAATAAAGGAGAATTGCAGAGGGCACTCATGACCCGAGTCAGCTTGGGGGGAGTGAGAGAGGTTGGAAGGGATTATCTGCTGCTAAAGTGTAATTGAAGCTGTGAGCACGGCTGGCCCTGACGGGTCTGGGGGCTTCATTTCTTCTGAGGGCTCTTCTATCTCTCAAGCAGGGTCTGGCCTGGAATTTGGCCTGGTGACCACCTGTGGAAATGGCACCTCAGACTTCTTCTGTACTGGTAAGTGCGTGTGCTGAGGGGCTGCACAGCTGCCAATGATTCTAGTGTCACTCTACCATCCCCTACACACAGCAGACTGGGCTGCCACTACCTGCACCTGGACAAGGGAAGCTGCTCCTCAGACCTCATGCTGGAAGGCTGATGCAGGTATCAGCTCTTGGCCAATGGGGTGGGTAGACTAGAGAATGGGGAATGAAACCGAGTGGGGCTGGAGAGGAGTCTCCTTCTAAGGCATCTGGACAAACACTATTCTACCTTCTGCCCTGCCCTTCAGAGTGAATGCTGGAGGAAGGAAAATGGATTCCCACCTGGGGCGGAGAATCCCCATGGGGAGATCTACCATCCCCATAGTTGTTGCTTCCTTGCCAACCTCACTTCACAGATGCTTCCTGGGGACAAGATCAGGCATCCCTCTCAGATCCCACACCTCAGGGAAGCAAACCCCCTGGCCACTGCTACTTACATCAGTGCACAGAGAGGGGAGTGTACAAGGTGCAGGTGGAAGGATCACCCTGGGTCCCGTGCCTTCCAGGAAAGGCTATTCAGGTGGGTATCAGAAGTGGAATAGCTGTAGCACACTGGCAAAAAGTTTGGAAGTGCTCTTATGGTAGTACCATCCAATGTGTTTTGATGTTCATTAAATTTTTTATTATTATTGGAGTATGGTTGATTTACAATATTATATTAGTTTCAGATGTACAACATAGTGATTCAATATTTTTATAGATTATACTCCATTTAAAGTTATTATAAAATATGGGCTCTATACCTTGTGCTGTACAATATATCCCTGTAGCTTCTTTATTGATGTTCATCTATTTTTTACTAAGTACCCTACCGAGTCCATGAATCTAATTTAGAATGTACATTTTCCTTAGGAGGGCTTGAGCAGGTGACTGAGGCTATAACTATACCCTGCTACATATTTCTTTGTAGATACCTGGGAACAATGGCCATCTCTTCTGTCCCTGGGGTTGGCTCTGTTAGACAAATGAAGGTACCGATGCTATCAATATTACTTACCCACCTATAAGTCTTTCAACCTGACCTATTATTTAGCTGGGCCCCCCCCCCCAGGCCACTCCCTGAGGAAGGAAGAGGGCGAAGAGCTAACTGAAGCAGTTCTACAAGGCTCTGGTGAGCACTGGTGGGTAAATCAATGGTTCAGGCTAAGGGTTTATACAGTGGGCCAAGGAGAATGTTCAAGTCCTTTACTTGATAACCCTCCTCTAAAGACCTTCCGTTCATCCCAGTCCCAAGCCCGCACCTGTTTCATGAGATATACTCTTCCAGGGACTATACTTCCATTAAGAGATCCAAACGTCCATTTGGCGCTATTTCCACAGTCTCTTGATTACCACCAGTCTGGTCTTCACTGTGCATATGTGGAAATCCCCCGGCTGCCAAGGGCCTTCAGTTGGTATGGTGCACAGGGTCCTGACCCTGACTCTCTGGAAGAAACCTCCAGAAGTATATTATGGAGGAGCCACCTTTACCATAGAATACAGCAAGTAAGATAACATTCCAGGGAGTTTTCTTTCAAATTCCTGGAATCCAGATATTTGAAACTATATTAAGCACTCATTCATACATACACTGTCCTATACAGTTAATATTTCAGAAAACAAGGATCCCTAACATGGTGCCTATCACCATGGGACACCTCTCCCCCCAGCAGTAATAAGAGTTCACCTATCTCTAGGACATAGGGCTCCTAGTCCCCTTCTTTTCTTTTTAATGAATTTTTTTTCTTTTTTGGCCACACCACGCAGCCTGCGAGATCTTAGTTCCCTGACCGTGGATCTAACCTGGGCCCCCTGTACTGGAAGCACAGAATCCTAACCATTGGACAGCCAGGGAATTCCTCTTTCTTTTCTTAAGCACTACCCAGGCAACTTGCCTGAACACTATAGTCTTAACTCTTCCCCTAAGCCATTTCCTCCTTCCAACAATTTAAGTTGCTGGCAGTCTTGGATCTTGGTCTTCTTCCTTTCAGGTTCTATATCCCCTTATTGATTTCCCGTTCAGCTTACTGTTTGGATGAAGAATGAGTTCTAGGTGTTAAAATAAAGGTAGGGCACTTCACCTCCTAGGCCTAGGCATTATTCCAGGCCAAATATTACCCCTACATCCCTAGGTTTCTAGTTACCTCAGACCATAATCCTTCCATGACCCACCTCAGTCTGTCCATGGGACTCTGCCTAATGTCGCTTATCCTGGTGGTTGCACTGGGAACCATGGCCTATCAGAAACGAGCTACTCTTCAGGTGGGACCTTCTGCCCCTTACCATTCACTAGAGCCCCAAGGTGCAACAGGGGGCCCAGTTGGAGGAATGAGGGAGGTGTGATGTTACCCAGAGCATGACACAGGTTAGGGCAGAGATGATTTCTTAGGAGAAACTGGATGGAAAGTTGATCTATTGTCTATACTTAAGTTCTACTTTTCTCAGAATGCCTCCTTCTGTGTATATCAACATTACACTAGCCTTGCAATGAAAAAAAGGTAAAGACTTACGGTTCTGAAAATCTGTTCTTTATTTTGATACAAAAAATAAACCCTTCAACCTGTAAAGAATGTCACTTGTTTTCATATTGTTGTAAAGCAAACCTATAGAATAGGAACATCTGCTACCAGCTCCAAGGATGTCATGTATACTTTAGAAAAAAATCATTGCTACTTGGATTCAAACCAACATCTGTGTGGAGGAAGGAGTAGCTAATTATCTCCACCTCCTGATTTTTCCATAACTTTACTAAATCATCACTAGGAAAGCTAGTAGTTGGGATATCACATAATTATGCCAGAATTTGGTAACAGTGGTGAAAGCAGCCATCTGAATCCAGCTAAATTATAAGAACATGACCTTTTATTGTCCTTCTCTCGTTTCTGGAGTAGAAGGGCTCTATTTTATACCCTTATGGGCCGGCAGTAGGCTTGAGTTATAATGTGTAGATTCCTTTCGGTTATAGTTGTAAAAGAAGCCTTTAAATTCTTGAGGGTTTGACATCTCTTGGAAGGAAGTAAGCTAGGAGACAGACTGCTGATCTGGATTTGCTTAGATGGAAAACATTTACACTAGGACTCCAGTTGATCGGCTGTTGAAATCACCAGGCCTGTATTGGTCAGCAAGTTCAGTCAGCTGATAGGAACACCATCCCCAGGCCTTTAAGTGATACATTTGAAGTTCTCTTAGTAAAGCTGTGGCCTCGGCTCCATTAGCTCTGGTTATCTTCTTTGATTTTAATGCCTATCAGTCTTTACCAGCGGTAGCAGCCACTGCTTGGTAAAACTTTGCCACGAAGTCTGGCTCACTGACCTCCAGCTGCCTGACAAATTCATTGCGCTCCTGCTCAGCCCAACCTCGAAACCACTGATCCCAAAGACGTAGCTGGCACTCAAAGATACAAGGTGGTCGGTCTGCTCCAGACACGCTAAGCTGCTCCAGACTTTCCAGCAGTGGCTGCAATTTTCCCGGTACTGCCTTAGCTACCAGGTCCTGTAGGAAACGTTCACGCTGAGGACCTGACCAGCTGGCAAACCAGTGAAGAATACACTTCATCTCCTGGGAAGTGATGTAAGACATTGGGGGAGGGGAAGAGTTAGAAATATTGTCTGGTACCGAGGGTAAGGGAGAAGGGAAGGGTAGCGGCATCGAAGAGGAAGATGATCCCAGTGGCATCCTGAAACATAAGAGCACTGTTATATACTCTCTGGATAGAGCAACCAAAATACAGCTTCCCAACAACACAGAATCTTATTACACTCAATCAACGTCTACAAAGAAAATTACTTTTCACCAATTTGGTTTACAGAAAAACAACAGGGTCCTTTATTTAGGTTATTATCCAACTTAGACAAGGTACTCAAGAATAACCTAATTTCATTATTTGCCAACCTTCCTCTCTCGTTTTCAAACCCATTACCCTTCCCAACCACTGCCTCCCTCCATCATTCTTATAAACAATCCAAAAATAACCAAAGCATTCCTTGTTCATTCTTTACCACCTAATTCTATGTTCCAGATTCAGTAAAGGAAAAAAAACAACGATTAATATTGGTCCAACACATCTTCCCTAAAATGAAAAAAAGGTACACATTTTTTAATTTACCAAGCAGCTGGTCAGGGCCTAGATGCTAATCATTCCAGAGCTATCAACAGAAGGAAAAAAAAGAAAGGGAAAACATCATGTATGACGAAAGAGCCTTCTCCGCAATGTGCATGTAGCCTCTGAAATATGCCAAGAACTTCATAACTCCCATTATTTTCTTATATTTCCTGTAAAGCACCAGGAAAAATTAAAGAGCAGAGTTAGTGAAGGCGCCTTGTCCAAAATAATATAACAAAGTAAGAAAAACAGAAGAAGCCAAGTGTTTATTCAGTACTGAAAAAACAGTCTAATTGGTTTGTTGGCTTAGGGATCTAACAACTGTTATACTGTTGTAGCTGTGTGACAATTCATATGTCTGTAAAATTTTCCTTCATGTTTAATATAATACCTATTGATGACTTGCCATTGATTCGCATCACTAATGCAACTGGAAGGTCAGCCAACATGAATAGTTTTCAAATCCCACAGTTTGAATCTCTAACAAGGAAAACAAACTACTTGTTTACGACCTATTTTACTGTTTGTGTTTCTTCTGCTCTAAGTTGGAGTGTTTGTAGTGACAAAGAAAGGAACCCCGAAGCAAATTAACATCAGTTCTGTACCAAAACGGTCCAGCCGAGGTTGCCTTTTCACAGTGGCCCTACAAGAAGCAATTCCTCCTAAAGGAATTTTATTCTCTTACTCGGAGAAAGGGCTAACTTTTCCCGAGTCTTGCGACATGGCTTCCACGGCAAGCTCAAGTTCAATTACCACGAATTAGTTCACAGGCTGGGTCGAAAGACACGGTGCTGCCACTTGCCACTTCGGAGGCCACGGAGCCTGGTATTCTGTGGTCCCAAAGAGCAACGTAGCCTTAGATGGGAGTGGCGGGGATTCGGAGGATGGGAGGCGGCAGCTGTTTCCGTAGGGGAGCGGGAGGCTTGCCCTACTAAGGGTAGCCCGTAATCACCGAGTCTGACCCGGCCCAGGGAGGTAGTTCTACCCCGCTTACCTCCCCTTTCCTCTCACAGGGCACCCGGAGACCGTCACAAGAGTGTTTAGACTTCAACTATCGCCGCCGCTTCCAGGTTTCCTAAAAACCCTAACGAGGGCCAGCCGGGAAGCCCACGCACTTCCGGTCCCAGACCAGCCCCAAACACCCAAGCGCCACAGCGTCTCAGCCTTAGGTCCGGAGATAGCCGAATAATTCCGATTATGGTTATGCCAGAGTCGAGAGCTTCCGAACAGATTCGATTCAAAGCCTCGGTAAGACGAAGAGAACCGAGCTCTGAAAGCAGGATGAGGGAGGGGGAGCGACTAGGAGGATGGAAAGAACCAATTGGTGCCGATGTGGAGACGGAAACACCCGAGAATTTCCGGAGGAACCCGGGGAGTTCTGAGTGGTAATCGAGGGGTTGACTATGGAAGTGGGCGGGGCCAACTCGGTACGTTCGAAGGGCGTTGGCGGAAATTACCGAAGATGCCCGAAGCCGTCGGAACGGACCCGAGTACCTCACGCAAGATGGCGGAGCTGGAGGAGGTGACTCTGGACGGGAAGCCTCTTCAGGCGCTGCGGGTGACCGACCTGAAGGCCGCACTGGAGCAGCGAGGCCTAGCCAAGAGCGGGCAGAAGAGTGCCCTGGTCAAGCGGCTCAAAGGGGTGAGTAGACGGCGTTGCCGGGGTGTCGGAGGGGAGCTGACCCGGTAGAGCCGAGTCTCTGCCGCGGCGCAGGCGCAGTGTCCGAGCTCGGCGCGAGCTCGCTCAGGCCGCCAGCGCCAGCCTCCGGATCCGCGCGCACGGTGGTTGGGGAGGCTCGCGCTGGAGTGGAAATAGCGCTGGTTCCCGCCTTAACGGTAGCGGCGCGATCCCAAAATGGGAGGGTGCGCGCTACTCTCCCGGAGTGTCTTAAGCTCCTTCCTCCTCCCCCACCCCCTCCTTGTTTGTGTCTGTGGTTTCGGCGCATGCGCTGCAGAAGGAGTTAAATCCCACTACAACCACCGGCGTTGCTGGCCTGAGGGGGGCGAGATGGGCTAGGTCGGAGTTAGGTGTTTAGTTGGGCAGAGAGGATGAGGGGTTGGTATCGGTATCGCAAAGAATAGAATTGGGGTAGGGCAAAAATGTCTGCTTGATTAGATTAGGAGGTGAGATGAAGAGAAACCTTGATCTGAAGGGACTTGGTTAGGGAGGGGTGTATAATTTATAGGGCGTCCAGAAGCAATTCGGGTGGATAAGAATTTGGTGATTATTGATGAGAGAGGTGAGGCGGGCTGGTATATGTTGGGGTTTTGAATCGGTTTGAGTAGATTAGGGTGGGATTGTCAAGAGGTAGATGGATGGATTGGTGTGTATAGGTTTGGTGTAAGCGGAGGGATGGTGTGGATTTCTTGGTTTTAATTAGGGTAAGTTAGGATACGTGAAGAGTAACAGATTCGGGCTGGGCTGGCTCAAGGGTTAAGTTGGCAAACCGTTGCTTACATTGAAGCTGACAGTTCCGTGTGTGGAGGGATTGGATCAGGACACAGTTTATAGAGTCTGTGGTCATTTTGTTCTGTAGCCTCCTCTGAAATTCTTATAAATTTGGTAAATCTAGGTGCCACTCTTTTGGAAACGATGCAAGTTCACTCAAGTACATCTAGTCCTGGGTGACTGACCAAGGAATTCAGTCAGGCCAAAACCATGTTGGTTTCATGTATTTGAACCTGGTTTGAATATTTGAAGTGAAGGGCCAGATTTAGAAGGGACACTAGTCAGAAGTGCAGAAGATAATAGGGATTGTAGTACTGGTTCTGTCACTGTCACTGATTTTATTGCATAGCCAGATTTTCCCAATATGCCTGCATTTTACATCTGTACATTTGGGAGCAGTAACCATGGCTACCTTTAAGGGTCTTCTGAAGACGAATGAGGACGGAATTAGTAAAGGGCTTTTAGGTGCCTGGAAGAGGAGTACAGTTTAAGTGTGTACGGTTAGTCATTGCTTTTGATGAAGAGATTGGGGGAGGGTTTTTTTGTTTTTGGTTTTTTTCCTCCTGGTTTCTGACTTTTGCCCTTCTCTATACCAGGCTCTAATGCTAGAAAATTTACAGAAACACTCAACACCCCATGCTGCATTCCAGCCAAATTCCCAGGTAAGAAAGAAGGTTCACTAGAAGGGGGGGCTCTTTGGATGCACGGAGACATGGAAGGACATGATGTTGTATATTTGATGCTTGATTTCTCACCAATATTTTCCTCAGTTCCCTGGGTTGAAAATGTTTTCATACTAGGACAGTTGAATTCTAATAAAGAATTCACGAATCAGAAGAGCTGTTAGTTAATTTCTGATTCTTGAAATGGTGTGTTCAGAAAGATGTGGCTCTAGTTGATTAAGTGGAGTACAAGGATCTGAAGGCATTTGTTTGACATCAATTTGGAAAAAGTAGTTGATGTCTTTGAATGTAGATATGAGTAGACAATCAACAGGGCAGTATAGGAAAATACTTGCTGATCAAGAAGAATTCTTGTGTTGACATAGATTTTCCAAGAATTCAGTCCTTTGGAAATCATCCACCATTACTAGTTTTAATATTAACTGTGCAGTTACTCCTAAACGTCATTAATTGCTGTTACTTTGGGCAAGAAACTTAACCTTTGGAGGCCTTGGCTTCCTCAGTTTCCCTGTGTGTAAGATGAGAAAGAGTTGGACTAGATCCATAGTTTTATAACTACTCTGTTGGGATCTTGTGGAGCTGCTTTTGGAGGCTTCCTAGAGAAAATTTCTTCCCAAATGAGCAGGGGTTCACATTCCCCTCTTAAACGAGATTAGATCTACTTCTGTCTGCTTTGAATATTGAGTTTCTGCATAAGATTTCTTTGGAAGAAATCATTCCCAGTTTCAAAAAAAAAAGTCTTAGGCTGTGTGGTCTCCTAAGATTCTTTTCAGCTTTTAACATCCCCTCATTATATTGTGTCATGCGCTTAAAGGAAAAATCCAGGTCTTTGTTAGTGCAGTGGTGTGCAGCTCCAGTACTAGATGAAGTCCCAAGATACAGTGGAAAAACAAGAGAGCTTTCCTACTCCCTGGTTATTAGCTCATGAAGCTGAAAGTATAATCTAACTAGCTTACAGAGGTTAAGTATTTTAACAAGCATAAGAAACTGCATAAGTTAATCACTTTACCATTCTATTCCTTTTGCTGATTACATTTGCAACTTTGAAGTTTTGCTTTTATTAACATAGGTTTTTTGCAACAAATACATACGTTCTCTAATACTTGCAACCCACGCTTCATCAGTGTCCACTGACTACCAAGAGACTCATCTCTATTTTAGGGGGGAAAAAAAACATTTACCACGCTTAGGAAAGATGACTAATGACATAGAAAGTATTTATTCAGATTTTTTTCCTTTTTCTGGAGTTCTAATAGGACTTGCTAAGCAAGAAGCTTCTCGGGAAGAGGACTTGTGAAGAGAAAGCTGAAGGGCAGAAGAGTGACATGGGAGTCTGTGTTGCAGAAAAAAATGGGAAAAGGGATTAAGCTCCTGGATTTTAAAAATTGTTACCAAAGATTTCTTCTCACCCAAAGAAAATGGAGTTAGAACTCTGTCTAAATGCTGAATCCCTTTTCTTAGTCTCTTGCTTTCAGGCTTTTAAGTCTAGTAGTTGAATTTTGGAGATGTTTAACAAAATTTTTCTGGATAGGTGGAGGTTGATCTTTTGTGTGAACAAAAGATGAATTAGTATGAACTAGTATTTTTTTCCTTCAGTTTTTGATATTATTGAAAGGAAAATTTAGATTATCTTTATATAATTTAGATTATCTAAAAATTTAGGCTAAAAGGCATAATATTATAGGAATTTTTATTTTTTTTAATTATTTGTGTATCAGTCTTTGGCTGGGAGCTGAATATTTAAAATAAAAAATTATGTGTGCAGTTCCTCTTTGCCATCTTTTGTGAATCGTAGGGCTATATATTTTGGTCCTCAACTTAGGAGTAGCTTAGAAAAGGGCCCTCCAACATTTTCCGTATCTTTCCATGGAATTTTGTACCTCCTGGTTTGTTTTCCTAGACTATCTTTTTCCATGTCTTCTACACAGATTGGCGAGGAAATGAGCCAGAACAGTTTCATAAAGCAGTATCTGGAAAAGCAGCAGGAGCTGCTTAGGCAGCGTCTGGAACGTGAAGCTCGAGAAGCTGCAGAACTTGAAGGTAAGCCCAGACTGTCACTTCTTACAAGGAGTTCTTCCTGCTTATTCCTTTCAATGAGTAGATGGGCCTGTTTCACTAGGCAGTTTCAGGAATATAAGTCAGGCTGAGACTGCCAGTTATTTGCTTTGGTAGTTTATGGAGCCAAGTGAGTTACTATTTACCTTTTGTCAGGGAAGAAGACACTTAATTTGACTGTCTTGACTAGAAGAGGATTCCTGCCAACAGGAAGAGTTATAAGTAAATTAAGCTACCCTTTAGATGAACAAGAGCCTTATCTTAGGGAGTTTTTCTCTATGGACAGTGCTCTTTTTAGTATATACTCTGTATCCGTGACTTTGCCTGACCTCCTTCACTCCTCTACATATTCCCACATGCTGAGCCCTTCACTCCCTCCCTGCCCCGACCCAATCTGTACTTTGCAGAAGCTTCAGCTGAGTCGGAGGACGAGATGATCCATCCCGAGGGAGTGGCTTCCCTGCTGCCTCCTGACTTTCAGAGCAGCCTGGAGAGACCAGAGCTGGAGCTCAGCAGACATTCACCCAGTACGTATCTCCCTCCCCACTGCGCTGTTTTGTCAATCCTGCGTAGTTGGTGGGGGGAGGTAGTTACACCTCCTTTCATGCTAAGCCTCCATTAAAGTCCCAGGGCAATTCTGTGACAGTGTTATTTGACATCTGTTTTTCATGGAAATTATGTCCTTTTCGAAGTCTGCGTTCACCTCTATGTTGTGTTGACCTCTCAGAGTATTTTATGAGGCAGTCTGATTTTTCTTCTCATCTGTATACCTCTCTAACTTCCTCTGCCTCTGAATTCAGCAACAGTCACAACTCTTTTTCATCTCTTCACCAATTGTATATATTGTGTGTTACACATCCAGTCATCCCCCCAAATGGGCATCTGCAGTTTATTAATTCATTCAACAAGTTTTTACAAGTAAAAACTTGCCTGTTGTATGTCAGGCATGTGCTAGGCACCAGGAATATAGTAGAGAAAAAGACAAGTCTCTGTCATAATGAAACATACAGTCTAGTGAGGAGATAGACATTAAACAAATTATTGCATAATTAACTAGAGTTATGCTGTGTACTATGAGAGGCAGTGCAGAGTATTATTTGAGCATATTACGGGGAGCTCAAACCCAGTGTGTGGAATTGGTTCAGGTAAGATTAATTTTTTTCACATTTAAAAAAATGTTGAGCACCCACTTTTGCATAGTGTCTCAAGCAAAAGTCTGTAAATGCAGCCTTTGTCTTCTAGGAACTACCTGTCAAAACAGTGTGCCTTTAGGGGAACATACGTATAAGACATGTGAATAGTAGGTAGATAAAGTAAACCAGTGTGTAAATTAACAAGTATTTTGAATGATTATTAACGTTAGTGGTCATGGGGAAGGTGATCATTCCATATTTAATACTTCTAGAATGTATAGAAGTCGCTAGCTCTTCTGGTTAATATGGAACTCTTTCCGGAAAGCAGATTTTTAGGAGATATTTAATGATGGGAGAGAAATAATTTCTTTTAGAGATCTCTTTTCTCTTCAAAATAAAAACAGCAATTGATCCATTTTGCTCTTAGCACTCTTTTTTTCCCTGATTGTAAAGCCATGTGGAAGGGGAAAACTCTTTTATAAATTAGTTGTCAGCATCGCTTCTCAAATAAAAATAAGCCAAAAAATTACGCATAGAATTCCTGCTGTATACATGTCTCTATGCTAGAGTGTGTGGGGAGTCAGCACATTGTAAAATCTATTAGGGAGAGAGAAGACAACTGCACATAAAACTAACAATGGAAGATGGTATGTTTTAAGTGACATACAAGTAGTACGGACACACGTACCAGTGGAATTCCAAAGAGTAAAAAATTCTCTGAGGATTAGAGAGATTAGAGAGAGCCTCATGAAGGAGGTGTAGGATTTGAGTGAGCCTTAGAAATACGTAGGATTTGAGTTGGCACAGAGAAGACAAGAGGGTATTTTTAGGAAGGAACAAATGCACAGAGGTAGGAAGGAAGGTGATATTTAATTTTAAAGGTAATGGGGGAACCATTGAAAATTCTTGATAGCAATATGATTTGATAAGGAACTCTTGAAAAAGAGAGAGCCTCTCTCTGTTCTAAATGTAACTTGAAGTGAAAATGAGGAATGTCCTGAAATAGATATAAGGTTTCAAAAGCAAGTAAAGATTTAGAGTGAGGAAGGTGGCCAGTAGTCTCTTAAGTGCTTTGTGTCTTCAGCAGGACTATGCCTATGGCTGTAATTGTTGGAGGAGGGGAAAAAAAACAGGTGAAAGGAAAGAGGTGAAAAAAAAGTAAGAAATGAATGTAGTAAATTGTAGAATACAACAAACAATTGCTGTGTGTCCTCTTTGGTATACTCTATCCATAAACTTTCCTACCTCTGATCTTGGCTAGAATGTGAATTTCATAATAGATGTGGCATAAAATTTGGTCAAGGTCCTAAATGGAGTTGTAGTTTGGAGTTCTAGCAGTGCTTGGTTGGATCGGTAGAATGCCTGGAGTTTACCCAGAAATTAGATTTTTTTCAGGTGTACAGCGGCAGTCTGCCGTAGGCTCATAAACTATTAGGCTTCCAGCTTATTTGTTAGCTTTGGATGTTTGGGGTTCCTTATTTAGTAAGATTTTGATTAAAGTAAGGTTCCTAGTAACATATTTTGGTAATCAGTAGTGGCACCTGAGGATTTTTTTTTTTTTTAATAAATTCATTTATTTATTTATTTTGGCTGCGTTGGGTCCTCGTTGCTGGGCGCAGGCGTTCTCTAGTTGCAGCAAGCGGGGGCTACTCTTCGTTGCAGTGCGCAGGCTTCTCGTTGCGGTGGCTTCTCTTGTGGAGCACGGGCTCCAGGCGGGCGCGTGGGCTTCAGTAGTTGTGTCTTGTGGGCTCTAGAGCACAGGCTCAGTAGTTGTGGCACGTGGGCTTAGTTGCTCTGCGGCATGTGGGATCTTCCCGGACCAGGGCTCGAACCCGTGTCCCCTGCATTGGCAGGTGGATTCTTAACCGCTGTGCCACCAGGGAAGCCCCTGGATATTATTTTTTTTAAGAATATGAATTCCTGGGCCCTGCCCCAAGAATCTCAAAGAATATAAGTCCTGAGACCTTACATTTTTAAAAAGTCCCCTGGTAGTTCTGTTGATCAGCTCAGTTTATGAATGACTAAATGAAAGAATAGTTTTTCAGCATTATAGTTAATCAAGATCCTTGGCTTATTATATGCCAGCAACCTCGCATTAATGTGCTGTAGTCACAATCCCAAATAGGAAGGAAAAATTGGTTTATAAAATCCTGCCTGGCTCTCCTTCTTGACTTCATATCTTTCCATCACTTTCTTCAGATTTTTCTAAGATGTTGGGAGTCAGTATTCACCCTCCATAGTCAGAAGTTGCCTCCTAGATCATGACTGGGTATACAACAGTCCTTATTATCTTCAGTTAATTTTTCCAAAAAGAGCCCACTCTAGGAAAATTAGGAGGAAAAATACAAAAACATTTAAAAATGGATATTCAGAATACAGATTGATTAACAAAGGTATAGCCCCAGGGGATCTTAGCCAGCCTTTGGCTTACAGAGCATTTAGCCCTCATTCCTGTTCTTGTGTTAAATCTGGATGCTGAGATTATAAAGAAATGTTAGGTAAGTTACTTATACAGCTAACATGAGTCAGATTTAGGGTTGGCATCATTGCCAGGTCTCCATTCTCTTAATTTCTGCTGCTTTTTCATACCCAAGGATACCCTCTGGCCACAAGCTTTGCTCTGATCTCTGTAGCTACCTAACCTGGATCCTGCAAATCCTGCCCAGGGATTTGTTTCCCAAGATGAAGAAACTACCTTCCTATATGATGCTTAAACATTCTTCAGTTTGTTTTTTTTGTTTGGTTTTTTGTGGGTTTTTTTGCCAAGCTGTGCGGCATCCGGGATCCTCTGATCAGGGATCGAACCTGTGCTCCCTACGTTGGGGGAGCACAGAGTCTTAACCACTGGACCACCAGGGAAGGTCCCATTCTTCACTTTAATACATTCTACACTGCCTTTGCTCTCCTGAAGGCTTCTGGCTTTGGAATCTCAGAAATCTTACATTCACCCTGACTTGCTTTTTAACTCCTGAAATACATTTATTAACCTGTTACCAGTATTCGTACCACTGTTTGCTAAAGGTGCTCAGTTTCTGCACATATTATTAACATCTGGCTGAAGACACTCATGTGGCCATGTTCACATAATAGAAGATGGCACCTTTCCCAGAACCTTGTCTGCATCACATCAGCTCCTTACAAGGAGCTGGAAGAAACTCCTCATCTCTTTCTTATATTTTGTATTGCTTACTAGGCTCTTGTTTTCATGTCTGAGGTTCCCCTCCAGTTGTCATTTTCTTTGCAAAACAGTGATGTCCAGAACTTTCTGACCAGCCCTTCCCATTTTTCCCACATCTCTTTGAAGACTTATTAGGCAAGTGCTTCTAGAGGAGGGATCATCTAGAATCCTGTCATTGCAGTTGTACAGTATCAAAATAACATTATGATCTAATAGAATAGTATACAGTTTATAATTGATCGAGATAAAGGCTGTTTGCTTGTGCATACCTAATTTTAAAATCACAGCTCCAGAACTCTTATTTGATCTGTTTAGCACATTTATCTATGGTAAACTTTGTACATGCCTTTTTTCCCCCCTTAAAATCACATTTATTTATTCAGAGCATATATGTGCTTTGTTATTCACTGCAAAGCATCTTTGGTATATGTGCTCTTAACACTTGCTTTTAAGTTGAAAATAAACAACAAAGAGAATGTTTCTTATATAGAACTTGCAGTGGTAAAAGCAAGTACTTGGGTTGGCTAGGCCTGTGAATTTTAACTGTTCATAGTATTTGAGGCATATCAGAGAATCTCTCCTGTAGGTTTTCCCTCCAGGGTATAGAATTTTATCGTTTTAAAAATGTTTGTTTTCTTATTACAAAAAGTAGTGTGTATTCGTTAGAAAATTTTTGGAAAAACTGGAAAAAACAGGTTTTCGTTTGTTTTATTTGGCTGCGCTGTGCAGCTCGTGGGATCTTAGTTCCCCTACCAGGGATCGAACCCGGGCCCCGGCAGTGAAAGCACCGAGTCCTTACCAATAGACCACCAGGGAATTCCCTAATTTTTAAAAATTTTTATTGGCGTATAGTTGATTTACAATGTTGCGTTAGTTTCAGGTGTACAGTAAAGTGAATCACTTATACATATATATCCACTCTTTTTTAGATTCTTTTCCCATATAGGCCCTTTAAACAGGTTTTTAAATCATCAGAGGTCCCACAAATGAAAATAACCACAGTTGATGGTTTGCTATATAATTTTCCAGTCTTTTCTTTGCCTATTTATAAGCTTAAGATATCTGCAATTTTCAAATCTTTACCTTCCCTCCAACCTGGTTAACTTTTTCTTCTTCTTTTTATTTTTTAATTTATTTTATTTATTTTTGGCTGCATTGGGTCTTTGTTGCTGCACGCGGGCTTTCTCTAGTTGTGGCGCACGAGCTTTCTCTAGTTGTGGCGAGCGGGGGCTACTCATCGTTGTGGTGCACGTGCTCCTCATTGCGGTGGCTTCTCTTGTTGCGGAGCACGGGCTCCAGGCAAATGGGCTCAGTAATTGTGGCTTGCAGGCCCTAGAGTGCAGGCTCAGTAGTTTTGGCACACGGGCTTAGTTGCTCCGCGGCATGTGGGATCTTCCCCAACCAGGGCACGAACCCGTGTCCCCTGCATTGGCAGGTGGATTCTTTTTCTTTTTTTCTTTTTTTTTTTGCAGTATGCAGGCCTCTCACTGTTGTGGCCTCTCCCGTTGTGGAGCACAGGCTCAGTGGCCATGGCTTATGGGCCCAGCTGCTCCACGGCATGTGGGATCTTCCTGGACCGGGGCACAAACCCGTGTCCCCTGCATCAACAGGCGGACTCTCAACCACTGCACCACCAGGGAAGCCTCTTCCTTTTTTTTTTTTTTTTTTTTAATTCTTGAGCATCTGGATAGTGATTTTTTTTTTAAGACATTAGTTTTTTAGAGCAGTTTTAGGTTCACAGCAAAATCGTAAAGGTACAAAGACTTCTCATACACCCTCTGCCCCCACATATGCATAGCCTCTCTTAATATCAACATCCCGCACCAGAGTGGTACATTTTTTTACAATGGGTGAACATACACTGACACATCATAATCACCCAGAATCTATAGTCTACCTTAGGGTTCATTCTTGATGTTGTTCATTCTGTGGGTTTGGACAAATGTATAATGACATGTATCCATCATTAGAGCATCATACCAGGATACTTTCACTGCCCTAGAACTCCTCTTTGCTCTGCCTGTTCATCCCTCCCTCCACCCTCTGCCTTTTTTTTTCTTTTTTGTTAAACTACTACAATAAGTCAGCTTCTTTCCCTTATTTTGATAAGGGAAAGCCAAGGAGCTTTTCCTGAAATTCATGGAAAAGGTTTTCTTTTGGTTTTCCTCATTTTGTAATTTAACCTATTCCAGGTCATTTAATTATGAAATTATTGATTATTATAGGCACCACATTATTTATTAATATCTTACAGATTACTCTTTAAATCTTTGCTGAAGAATCTGACCTGTCACTGAATATCCTAACCCTAGTTCCTGTACACACACCTGTAATGCAAGTCTTTATTCTCTAACCCAGATATGAAATGGTATATATTCAAAGATCCTGTTAATCAAGTGATCATGGAGTAAAGGTTTATGAAATATGTGCAGTCTTCTAGTTCATTCTGTAAGTTTCTTTTCTTCTTTTAGTTACAGAAGCAGAGACTAGTTTAGTTTAGATTGCTGGAATAAAGAAATAAGAGAGAAGACCTTGGATTAGGGCTCACACCATCTGCTTTATTTGCACTAGTTTAAATACTGTTAGGGTAGCACAGGTTTTTGTGGATCATTTAAACCTTTTGTACTGTATTGTACATATCTGAAATATAATTATCTTTAAGCTGTTTTCTAAACTGGTTCACATCAATATTTGCATTGCTACTCTGTGTAATATTTTAATACTGGTAGGAAACGTAGAGGTCTTCTGGTCCATCCCCTCCATTTTCTCAGTCAAGACACTGAGACCCAAATTATTTAAGTGATTTACCCACAGTTAACTTCCTTCATGGAATGTAAGTGAAAACTTTTTCCAGTTTTACATGGAGTTGTTATTTGGAATGACCAACCTGTGCCCCCTGCAGTGTAAGCATGGAGTCTTAACCACTGAACTGCCAGGGAAGTCCACAAGCTTTCTTTTAATAGTAGAGCTTATTTTTCTTTAAAATAATCTCACCTTGAGCTCCATATATAAAACATAATTGAGAGGGTCCATTTCTGAAGCCCTGAGCCCTGAAAATCATTTCTCTTAAGTACTTATATCATAAGATTATTGTTTTACAAACTGGTATATTAATCATGATGTTTTGGTCAAAACTAGTGGTGGCAATGGGCAGTCCAAAAAAATGGACACTGAACACAGTGAAGTCTTGGGCTTTGATTCAGTGACAAAACATTTTACAGAAATAAATGTACTTTGTGCTAGACAATTTGAAGCCCCTGGTAGTTATTTTACATTTATTTGAATTATTTATAATATGTGAATTGGCTTTGTGACATTAAAAACATTCCAGATGTGCATAGCAGGAATTATCAACATGACCCTGACCCTTAGGGCTTTATGTAGTCTTTTCTTCCACATAGAAGTCAGAGAGATTAATACAGATATGTATTGAGCCGTTCATATGCTTTGATCAATTGAATTTTAGAAAGCAGTCTTGAATGAATGTTCATGTTATGAGTCTGACTTGGTTTTCTTTCGTTTGATAGGAAAAAGCGCCTCTATTTCCGAAGAGAAAGGTGAATCTGATGATGAGAAACCAAGGAAAGGAGAAAGACGATCATCCAGAGTCAGACAGGTAACTCAGTTACCTCTGAAAGCATCCTTCACCTCTTTGGGTAATGCCTTGGATATCTCCTCCTCCTCCTCTTTTTCCTCAAACTATTTCAGAGTTGGTATCTCTCTAGCTTTCTGTATAGTCATCTTCTTTCTCTTTGTAATCATTTTTCTTGTTTTTTGTTTTCTAATTTATATCTGCTCTTGCCTTTGGATTTCTTTTATTGGCCATGCTGTGAGCATGTGGGATCTTAGTTCCCTGACCAGGGATCGCACCCACATCCCCTGCATTTGGAAGCGTGGTGTCTTAACCCCTGGACTGCCAGGGAAGTCCCTGGCCTTCGAATTTCTAAACGAATATATAAAAAAATAACTGTGGGGCTTCCCTGGTGGCGCAGTGGTTGAGAGTCGACCTGCCGATGCAGGAGACACGGGTTCGTGCCCCGGTCCGGGAAGATCCCACATGCTGCGGAGCGGCTGGGCCCGTGAGCCATGGCCACTGGGCCTGCACGTCCGGAGCCTGTGCTCCGCAATGGGAGAGGCCACAACAGTGAGAGGCCCACGTACCTCAAAAAAAACAAAACAAAACAAAACAAATAAAAAAATAACTGTGAAAGTTAGTAGGCTGGTCTGTATTCCTAAGGCAGCACATTATTAGAAAAGATATAATTCATTATTCAATTAAAACCTTAAAGCTGTATGATACAGTGTTAAGTGAACAGTATACAAAAGTGTATGTATAGTGTAATTACAACAGTGGAAAAGAAACAATGGGAAAAAATGAAATATACCCCAAAGATGATCAAAATAATCACATTTATTGATAATAGGTCAGTCCCGCCCCGCCCCCACCCCCTTTCTAGATGTTCAGTTTATATATATATATTTTTTTTTTTTTTTTTTTTTTTTTTCTTTTGGTATGCGGGCCTCTCACCGCTGTGGCCTCTCCCGTTGCGGAGCACAGGCTCCGGACGCGCAGGCTCAGCGGCCATGGCTCACGGGCCCAGCTGCTCCGTGGCATGTGGGATCTTCCCGGACCGGGGCACGAACCCGTGTCCCCTGCATCAGCAGGCGGACTTTCAACCACTGCGCCATCAGGGAAGCCCTATATTTATTTTTAAAGCTTGAAGCTAACAAATGAAGTACTAGCAGTTTCATTATTGTATTCTTTTTGGTCACTCTATTTTGATTCCTGTAAGAGCCCATACTAGTCACACGTGTCTCTTGTCGCATTTGTTTTCTGTGTTGCTGAAAGCATATATCATTGAGTTTCTTCGTCATGTGTGTGTCTTGTGAGATACTTTTTCTCCTCTGTTGATAGTGAGCAAATATACTTGGAACCATTGAATATTTTTTCTTTCAGGCAAGAGCAGCTAAACTCTCTGAGTGCAGCCAGGCTGCTGAGGAGGAAGAGGATCAAGAAACACCTTCCAGAAATCTGAGGCTCAGAGCAGATCGAAATTTGAAAACTGAAGAGGAAGAAGAAGAGGATGAGGAAGAGGAAGAAGAGGAGGAAGAGGAGGAAGACGATGATGAGGGACAAAAATCTAGGGATGCACCAGTCCTGAAGCAGTTTAAGGAAGAAGAGGGGGAAGAGAAGCCCAGTGTAAAAGTTGAGGAGGTAATGGATGAGAGATCCCAAACTATAAGATCCCAGGAACAGGAGGGGTTAGAGAGAGGAGGGAGGGTTACAAGGTCCCAGGAAGAGGCCAGAAGAAGTCATCTGGCCAGACATCAGCAGGAGAAAGAGATGAAAACAGCTTCTCCCCTTGAGGAAGAAGAAAGAGAAATAAAACCTTCAAAAAGCTTGGAGGAAAAATCCAAGTCCCCTTCCCCTCCTCGATTGACTGAAGATCTGGAGAAGGCCCCTGTTGTGCTACAACCAGAGCAAACTGCTAGTGAGGAGGAGACTCCCCCACCTTTACTTACCAAGGAAGCATCTTCTCCACCACCTAATACACAACTCCAGAGTGAAGAAGAAATAGAACCCATGGAAGGCCCAGCCCCTCCTGTCCTTATTCAGTTGTCTCCTCCTAATACAGATGCTGAGGCCAGGGAGCTCTTACTGTCTCAGCATACTGTGCAGTTGGTGGGAGGTCTGTCTCCTTTGTCAAGCCCTGCAGACACCAAAGTAGAATCTCCAGTAGAGAAAGTGCCAGAGGAGAGTGTCCTGCCTCTAGTTCAGAAAAGCACACAAGCTGAATCCTCAACCCAGAAGGGTCTTGAAACTGAATCAGAAAAATCAGCTCAACCACTCCCTCTAAAAATCGAGGAATTCACACTGGCCAAAGGGATCACGGAGGAATCTTTGGAACAGAAGGAAGGCAGGAGGGCTTCTCATACTCTTGTCCCAAGCCACAGATCGAAACGGTCAGCTGACTCATCCTCTAGCCGATCCTCCTCATCGTCATCCTCCAGTTCTAGATCAAGATCTCGCTCTCCTGACAGCTCAGGCTCTCAGTCTCATTCACCTCCAAGATCCAAGCAGAGAGATATATCTCAGGCAGGTACTCATTCCAACCCTCGTGGTAGACCCAAGATGGGCTCCAGGTCAACATCAGAATCCAGGTCCCGTTCCCGTTCCCGTTCCCGTTCAGCGTCAAGCAACAGCAGAAGAGTAAGTGTGGGAGAATCCTGGGTGCGTTGATGTTCTGTCTGTACTGCAGTGTTTTTCAACCCCTGGAGAATCTATCATGATTTCCAGCAGAAAAGCTTCCTTTAAGTCCCCAGTTCAGTGATTACTTTCTTCTCATTTCAGAGTCTCACTTTCAACTCATTGATTCCTAAGTTGGGTCCTTTTTCAATTTGATTCCCTTTGATTGCAAAGAAAGCTGAATCCATACCCATTTCCTCTGCTAGACTATAAACTTCTTGAGGGTATGGACATGCCTTTTTACATGTGTATCCCAGTACCCAGCACCTAGTTGGGAGTTGATAAACAATTTGTTGAGTAATCTAGGAAGTCAGGGAGGTCACTAAATGAAACAGGAATAAACCTAGGGAAAGATTTAAATAAAATCTTTGAATAAAAAGATCTAAAGTATTAAGTTGGAAAGCTCAGTGATCTACTGAATATATGGCATATAAAATAATTTGCCTAATATGTTTCATTTCTTTAGTCTCTGAGCCCTGGAGTCTCCAGGGACAGCAGCACCAGCTACACTGAAACCAAAGATCCCTCTTCTGGTCAGGAGGTTGCAACTCCACCATTGCCACAGCTTCAGGTCCTTGAGCCAAAGGAGAGGACTTCCACCTCAACCTCTATCCGAGTGAGGCGTATGAGCCAACCTGAGCCAGCTGAAAAGCATGTGACCCAGAGGTTACAGCCTGAGCGGGTAGGGTATTATGCCCCTTCCCTAAGAGGGAGACGGAGGATTAGGCATGATTTTCCCTTTTGTCTTAGCTATAAAACTGAAAGTGTAGTCTGGATAAGGTTCAATAGAAATGGAGAAGGTTGGGGAAACCTGTT